>NW_022265971.1:0-32500 GCF_002021735.2 Oncorhynchus kisutch | reverse complement strand
TGAGTGATATAGTATAGTTTGCAGATCCTCCATTGTTGAAAATTACTAATGTGTAACTTAAGTGTGTGTGTGTGTGTATATGAGGTTCATCTAGGGTTGTGTCTTACCTGAGTCAAGCAGAAGTTTAACAGTTTAATGGTCTCGAAGACAAAGCCTGGGGTCTTCTCTGGGTCAATGTTTTCCATATTCCTGAAGAACAGAGAGACTCAGATCATTAAATTGTCACCAATCTTTCTCTGATCTCACTGTTATCTAGCATGAGCTTCTAGCAGATTTTTTCATGTTATCTAGCATCAGCTTCTAGCAGATCTTTTCATGTTTTCTAGCATGAGCTTCTAGCAGATCTTTTCATGTTTTCTAGCATCAGCTTCTAGCAGATCTTTTCATGTTTTCTAGCATGAGCTTCTAGCAGATCTTTTCATGTTTTCTAGCATCAGTCATGGGTAGAAATGATGGGCAGAGTCATTCAACAAAGGGGTGAACTGAGGGTCATAGAACTGCAGGTCTACCTGCAGACGATAATGAAGAACTTAATAAGCAGCAGGGGGTGCAGGGTGCTGTTGTTACTGTCGCCCCCAGAGAGGTGCAGGGTGCTGTTGTTACTGTCGCCCCCAGAGAGGTGCAGGGTGCTGTTGTTACTGTCGCCCCCAGAGGGGTGCAGGGTGCTGTTGTTACTGTCGCCCCCAGAGAGGTGCAGGGTGCTGTTGTTACTGTCGCCCCCAGAGGGGTGCAGGGTGCTGTTGTTACTGTCGCCCCCAGAGAGGTGCAGGGTGCTGTTGTTACTGTCGTCCCCAGAGAGGTGCAGGGTGCTGTTGTTACTGTCGCCCCCAGAGAGGTGCAGGGTGCTGTTGTTACTGTCGCCCCCAGAGGGGTGCAGGGTGCTGTTGTTACTGTCGCCCCCAGAGAGGTGCAGGGTGCTGTTGTTACTGTCGCCCCCAGAGAGGAGCAGGGTGCTGTTGTTACTGTCGCCCCCAGAGAGGTGAATGGCACTGTGTGATAGCTGGTCACTGAAGAACACCAGTATGTCCCTGGGTATGAGGGGAACCTCCGTAATATAGTTCTCCAGCCTGAGAATGTAGGAAAGAGGGAGGGGAAGAGGAAGGGGAGAAGAGGGAAGAGGAGGAAGAGGAGAGGGAAGAGGGCGAGAGAGGGAAAGGGAGAGGAAGGGGAGGAGAGGGAAGAGGAAGGGGAGAAGGGAAGAGGGAGAGAGAGGGAAAGGGAGAGGAAGGGGAGGAGAGGGAAGAGGGAGAGAGAGGGAAGAGGAAATAGGGAGGGAGCGGGAAGGGGAGAGGGGAGAGAAAGGGGAGAGGGGAGAGAAAAGAGGGGAGAGAAAAGAGGGAGAGGAGCGGGAAGGGGAGAGGGGAGAGAAAGGGGAGAGGGGAGAGAAAAGAGGGGAGAGAAAAGAGGGAGAGGAGCGGGAAGGGGAGAGGAAAGAGGGAGGGGAGCGGGAAGGGGAGAGGAAAGAGGGAGGGGAGTGGGAAGGGGAGAGGAAAGAGGGAGGGGAGCGGGAAGGGGAGAGGGGAGAGAAAGGGGAGAGGGGAGAGAGAGGGGAGAGAAAAGAGGGAGGGGAGCGGGAAGGGGAGAGGGGAGAGAAAGGGGAGAGGGGAGAGAGAGGGGAGAGAAAAGAGGGAGGGGAGCGGGAAGGGGAGAGGAAAGAGAAAGGGGAGAGAGAGGGGAGAGGAAAGAGAAAGGGGAGCAGGAAGAGGAGAATGGGTCGGGGAGAACAGGTGGTGGAGAGGAGCGGAGTGGGGAAGAGGAAGGCGAGAGGAAGAAGAAGAGATGAGAGAGAGGATGGTGCTGTTTTACTACTTTACTATAAACATGTCAAAATTACCTACCTCTGGATTGGTAATAAGGTCAGAGTTCATCCAACTCATCTGACACAAACCACCTGTAGCCTACAGTATGCCTCCCTCAGCAGGGATTTGGTAACATATTGATGAATTAAAGAAAGAACCTGCCTGCACACTAATAATGCTCCTATAATGTGATGTGCATACAACAATGTGACTTTCAATGTTACTTTCAAAATGTCAAGGAGGTTATCACATCTGTGAAAGAGAGCCCTTCACTATGGACAAAATGTATGTTTTGTTGACATTTTTAAAGTGTAGATTACTGTGAAGTAATGTTATTTATTTTCTATTTCAGCTCAACCTGCACTTTCTATCATCTCCTAACATGTCCTTTATTATGTTGCCTAATTAGTGGGTGTGGCTAATTGGTGGGTGTGGCTAATTGGCACGTGGTCCTGTGATGTGTCATCAGGGCCTGTGTTTCCCTGAAGGCGTTTCCTGACTGTGTGGAAGAGACTGTGTTTGTTTTAGTCCCCAGACATGTGAATTTACTTTCCAAGTCTGCAGTTTATTTAAAATGAACTACTTTTCCAACTGTCTCATTGCTCAGATCCACTTTTAAGCCTTTTAGATGACAAGGTATCAGCCAGCTGGTCACACACCCTGTGACCAGTGCCCTGAGGATTCCCCTTGTTACAGATCTAGGATCTGCTCAAAAGTAGTACAGGGAATAGATTGCAATTTGGGACGAAGGAAATACATTTGAGCCAATCAGTCAACTCACCTGCGAGGCTCCAGTGACCGCACATCAACAAGCTTCTCAAAGGAAGCCACAAAAGCCTCCAGCCACTGCTGCAGGCAGCCCTCATCTTTCTGCAGGAGGAGAGGAGGGGAAGAGAGACAGAGGATGAGTCTCCAGTCATACTGGCACCAGTCTGATCTGGGTTGATGTGATTGATGCTTCTCGGTACAACACCAAGGGAAATCCCTGGCAACATTTGTTGCATGGCAATAACATTTTCTGATTCTGAAGTCACACGTGCAGAACTAGTAAACACAACATGGGAAAAGCACAGTGCACATGGACCAGTACACGTTAACATTCTGTTTAAAGGACTGTACCCTGTGGTTGATGTTTTCTGATCACCGTGCGAACAGGTTGTCCTTATGCAGTGTGTTACACTCAGACTCTAAACAACAACCTGAGGGCGCTGACGTCTCTTGTTTTTGCAACAGGAAGTTACAGCAACCTTACGAAAGTGATGGCATATTCAGGAGCATATGAGATAATGCATTCAAGCCTTTTTTCTAAATAGTAGGCCTCTGGCTGAAAAACACGACCACGAAAGGAACAAGCTACGCATTTATTTATAGGCCAAATAAACAAAACATTGGTCAAGTCATGTACATTATTTATGCACAAAGAATGTGGCTTCCTTTCATCATCAATCAACTTATCCATCCTTAACTCCATTAAATACTGTGCTTTAAATGGAAAGGGACAGGGTGACAGGCCTTCAACTATAACACAGGGACATTTATACAGAGTTCTACTGTAGGTTCTATAACACAGGGACATGTATACAGAGTTCTACTGTAGGTTCTATAACACAGGGACATGTATACAGAGTTCTACTGTAGGTTCTATAACACAGGGACATGTATACAGAGTTCTACTGTAGGTTCTATAACACAGGGACATGTATACAGAGTTCTACTGTAGGTTCTATAACACAGGGACATGTATACAGAGTTCTACTGTAGGTTCTATAACACAGGGACATGTATACAGAGTTCTACTGTAGGTTCTATAACACAGGGACATGTATACAGAGTTCTACTGTAGGTTCTATAACACAGGGACATGTATACAGAGTTCTACTATAGGTTCTATAACACAGGGACATGTATACAGAGTTCTACTGTAGGTTCTATAACACAGGGACATGTATACAGAGTTCTACTGTAGGTTCTATAACACAGGGACATGTATACAGAGTTCTACTGTAGGTTCTATAACACAGGGACATTTATACAGAGTTCTACTGTAGGTTCTATAACACAGGGACATGTATACAGAGTTCTACTGTAGGTTCTATAACACAGGGACATGTATACAGAGTTCTACTGTAGGTTCTATAATACAGGGACATGTATACAGAGTTCTACTGTAGGTTCTATAACACAGGGACATGTATACAGAGTTCTACTGTAGGTTCTATAGTACAGGGACATGTATACAGAGTTCTACTGTAGGTTCTATAACACAGGGACATGTATACAGAGTTCTACTGTAGGTTCTGTAACACAGGGACATGTATACAGAGTTCTACTGTAGGTTCTATAACACAGGGACATGTATACAGAGTTCTACTGTAGGTTCTATAACACAGGGACATGTATACAGAGTTCTACTGTAGGTTCTATAACACAGGGACATGTATACAGAGTTCTACTGTAGGTTCTATAACACAGGGACATGTATACAGAGTTCTACTGTAGGTTCTGTCAATATCGCAGCTCTTATCTGCCTCATCATATCCTGCTAGAGCATCACAGAGAGACTGAGTACTATCTACTAATTATGTCACTAAACAACTAGAGCATCACAGAGAGACTGAGTACTATCTACTATTGATGTCACTAAACAACACTAGCACCACAGAGAGACTGAGTACTATCTACTATTGATGTCACTAAATAACTAGAGCACCACAGAGACTGAGTACTATCGACTATTGAAGTCACTAAACAACTAGAGCACCACAGAGAGACGGAGTACTATCTACTAATGATGTCACTAAACAACTAGAGCACCACAGAGAGACTGAGTACCATCTACTAATGATGTCACTAAACAACTAGAGCATCACAGACTGAGTACCATCTACTAATGATGTCACTAAACAACTAGAGCATCACAGAGAGACTGAGTACCATCTACTAATGATGTCACTAAACAACTAGAGCATCACAGAGAGACTGAGTACCATCTACTAATGATGTCACTAAACAACTAGAGCATCACAGACTGAGTACCATCTACTAATGATGTCACTAAACAACTAGAGCATCACAGACTGAGTACCATCTACTAATGATGTCACTAAACAACTAGAGCATCACAGAGAGACTGAGTACCATCTACTAATGATGTCACTAAACAACTAGAGCATCACAGACTGAGTACCATCTACTAATGATGTCACTAAACAACTAGAGCATCACAGAGAGACTGAGTACCATCTACTAATGATGTCACTAAACAACTAGAGCATCACAGAGAGACTGAGTACCATCTACTATTGATGTCACTAAACAACTAGAGCATCACAGACTGAGTACCATCTACTAATGATGTCACTAAACAACTAGAGCATCACAGAGAGACTGAGTACCATCTACTAATGATGTCACTAAACAACTAGAGCATCACAGAGAGACTGAGTACCATCTACTAATGATGTCACTAAACAACTAGAGCATCACAGAGAGACTGAGTACCATCTACTAATGATGTCACTAAACAACTAGAGCATCACAGACTGAGTACCATCTACTATTGATGTCACTAAACAACTAGAGCATCACAGACTGAGTACCATCTACTAATGATGTCACTAAACAACTAGAGCATCACAGACTGAGTACCATCTACTAATGATGTCACTAAACAACTAGAGCATCACAGAGAGACTGAGTACCATCTACTAATGATGTCACTAAACAACTAGAGCATCACAGAGAGACTGAGTACCATCTACTAATGATGTCACTAAACAACTAGAGCACCACAGAGAGACTGAGTACTATCTACTAATGATGTCACTAAACAACTAGAGCATCACAGACTGAGTACCATCTACTAATGATGTCACTAAACAACTAGAGCATCACAGACTGAGTACTATCTACTAATGATGTCACTAAACAACTAGAGCATCACAGACTGAGTACTATCTACTAATGATGTCACTAAACAACTAGAGCATCACAGACTGAGTACCATCTACTAATGATGTCACTAAACAACTAGAGCATCACAGACTGAGTACTATCTACTAATGATGTCACTAAACAACTAGAGCATCACAGACTGAGTACCATCTACTATTGATGTCACTAAACAACTAGAGCATCACAGAGAGACTGAGTACCATCTACTAATGATGTCACTAAACAACTAGAGCATCACAGAGAGACTGAGTACCATCTACTATTGATGTCACTAAACAACTAGAGCATCACAGACTGAGTACCATCTACTAATGATGTCACTAAACAACTAGAGCATCACAGAGAGACTGAGTACCATCTACTAATGATGTCACTAAACAACTAGAGCATCACAGAGAGACTGAGTACCATCTACTAATGATGTCACTAAACAACTAGAGCATCACAGAGAGACTGAGTACCATCTACTAATGATGTCACTAAACAACTAGAGCATCACAGACTGAGTACCATCTACTATTGATGTCACTAAACAACTAGAGCATCACAGACTGAGTACCATCTACTAATGATGTCACTAAACAACTAGAGCATCACAGACTGAGTACCATCTACTAATGATGTCACTAAACAACTAGAGCATCACAGAGAGACTGAGTACCATCTACTAATGATGTCACTAAACAACTAGAGCATCACAGAGAGACTGAGTACCATCTACTAATGATGTCACTAAACAACTAGAGCACCACAGAGAGACTGAGTACTATCTACTAATGATGTCACTAAACAACTAGAGCATCACAGACTGAGTACCATCTACTAATGATGTCACTAAACAACTAGAGCATCACAGACTGAGTACCATCTACTAATGATGTCACTAAACAACTAGAGCATCACAGACTGAGTACTATCTACTAATGATGTCACTAAACAACTAGAGCATCACAGACTGAGTACCATCTACTAATGATGTCACTAAACAACTAGAGCATCACAGACTGAGTACTATCTACTAATGATGTCACTAAACAACTAGAGCATCACAGACTGAGTACCATCTACTATTGATGTCACTAAACAACTAGAGCATCACAGACTGAGTACCATCTACTATTGATGTCACTAAACAACTAGAGCATCACAGACTGAGTACTATCTACTAATGATGTCACTAAACAACTAGAGCATCACAGACTGAGTACCATCTACTAATGATGTCACTAAACAACTAGAGCATCACAGAGAGACTGAGTACCATCTACTAATGATGTCACTAAACAACTAGAGCATCACAGAGAGACTGAGTACCATCTACTAATGATGTCACTAAACAACTAGAGCACCACAGAGAGACTGAGTACTATCTACTAATGATGTCACTAAACAACTAGAGCATCACAGACTGAGTACCATCTACTAATGATGTCACTAAACAACTAGAGCATCACAGACTGAGTACCATCTACTAATGATGTCACTAAACAACTAGAGCATCACAGACTGAGTACTATCTACTAATGATGTCACTAAACAACTAGAGCATCACAGACTGAGTACCATCTACTAATGATGTCACTAAACAACTAGAGCATCACAGACTGAGTACTATCTACTAATGATGTCACTAAACAACTAGAGCATCACAGACTGAGTACTATCTACTAATGATGTCACTAAACAACTAGAGCATCACAGACTGAGTACCATCTACTATTGATGTCACTAAACAACTAGAGCATCACAGACTGAGTACTATCTACTAATGATGTCACTAAACAACTAGAGCATCACAGACTGAGTACCATCTACTAATGATGTCACTAAACAACTAGAGCATCACAGAGAGACTGAGTACCATCTACTAATGATGTCACTAAACAACTAGAGCATCACAGAGAGACTGAGTACTATCTACTAATGATGTCACTAAACAACTAGAGCACCACAGACTGAGTACCATCTACTAATGATGTCACTAAACAACTAGAGCACCACAGAGAGACTGAGTACTATCTACTAATGATGTCACTAAACAACTAGAGCATCACAGAGAGACTGAGTACTATCTACTAATGATGTCACTAAACAACTAGAGCACCACAGACTGAGTACTATCTACTAATGATGTCACTAAACAACTAGAGCACCACAGACTGAGTACCATCTACTAATGATGTCACTAAACAACTAGAGCATCACAGAGAGACTGAGTACCATCTACTAATGATGTCACTAAACAACTAGAGCATCACAGAGAGACTGAGTACCATCTACTAATGATGTCACTAAACAACTAGAGCACCACAGAGAGACTGAGTACTATCTACTAATGATGTCACTAAACAACTAGAGCATCACAGACTGAGTACCATCTACTAATGATGTCACTAAACAACTAGAGCATCACAGACTGAGTACCATCTACTAATGATGTCACTAAACAACTAGAGCATCACAGACTGAGTACTATCTACTAATGATGTCACTAAACAACTAGAGCATCACAGACTGAGTACCATCTACTAATGATGTCACTAAACAACTAGAGCATCACAGACTGAGTACTATCTACTAATGATGTCACTAAACAACTAGAGCATCACAGACTGAGTACTATCTACTAATGATGTCACTAAACAACTAGAGCATCACAGACTGAGTACCATCTACTATTGATGTCACTAAACAACTAGAGCATCACAGACTGAGTACTATCTACTAATGATGTCACTAAACAACTAGAGCATCACAGACTGAGTACCATCTACTAATGATGTCACTAAACAACTAGAGCATCACAGAGAGACTGAGTACCATCTACTAATGATGTCACTAAACAACTAGAGCATCACAGAGAGACTGAGTACTATCTACTAATGATGTCACTAAACAACTAGAGCACCACAGACTGAGTACCATCTACTAATGATGTCACTAAACAACTAGAGCACCACAGAGAGACTGAGTACTATCTACTAATGATGTCACTAAACAACTAGAGCACCACAGACTGAGTACTATCTACTAATGATGTCACTAAACAACTAGAGCACCACAGACTGAGTACCATCTACTAATGATGTCACTAAACAACTAGAGCATCACAGAGAGACTGAGTACTATCTACTAATGATGTCACTAAACAACTAGAGCATCACAGACTGAGTACTATCTACTATTGCAGTGTGGCTCAGTATAAGCCTCCCTCACCCTATCAACATATCAATCTATCTTCGGAACATATGTTATCAGTCGTAGAGATAGAGGTCAGTGGTAACATTCATTGATGTGCAACTGACGTCTCACGTTCAAATCATCTAAGAACATCTAGTGATGGTGCACTGTGACAGAGACACTTTAAACCTAGTTTGATAGCTCCATTACAGTCACACAGAGACATGCTACATCAGCTCAGCTTTCTACTAGGGAGAAAAGAAAGAGCATGGTGTTGAAGTGAAGACCTTCCCCTGACTTCACACAGAGCCCGACGTTAGAGAGACGCAAAGCCTTCTTCACGTGAGAACGACGAGGGTTATTTTCGTCCACACATCAGGCGGTGTGTGGAGTGAGGGACTACAGTTCCCACAAGGGCCAACCTGACTCATTACACCCAAACAACATCAGGTGACACCACATGACCTGACAATTAGTCAGGCACTTCCCTATGAGACGCCTACTTCTACTGCTGCTAGTTTAGTAATGAACCATGCCTCGTTGATGTTTGCAGCCTGAAAGACGCCCACAGGCCCCTATAGAGGAAGTTAGTTACATTGTCAACAGCTGGCAGCAGCACCAATATGGCTGCAAGGCACAATCCAAAACATACTTCAGAAACTCTCTGTTTAAAGATCTACTGGCACATGTGTAACTTCAGCAAACGTCTTTTGAAATCAGCAGAGGCAACAGATGTGAAATCCAACATACAGTAAGATGCAGTGCATCAATGTGAGTGGATGAACATCTTATATCTTCACGTTTTCTGTAATCAATCTAGAATGAAATTATAATATTAGCCTACCAGTTGACTGTCATTTGTGGGCCAGTCCATGTCTCATTGCATGTGTCTGGGAGGGCAGGGAGAAGGGGTTCAGAGGAACCCAGTCTCAGTGAGCCCTCCTGGGTCCTAGGTTATCAGGGAGTCCAGAGTCAGAACAGTAGGTCCAGACCAGGCCCACAGGGTGCTTCAGCTCTTCAGAGTAGTAAGTAGCACATCGCTCCTAATCAGCACTAGTGTCTGTCTGTCTCCAGCCCGCTCTCCTAATCAGCACTAGTGTCTGTCTGTCCGTCTGTCGCTTACTCGCTCCGTCTCTCTCTCCTTCTGTCAAGCAACCAGGAAATGTCAAGTCACTATAACCGAAACACATTTCCTCCACATGACGCTCAAACTCAGCCTCTTCATAGTAGGCCTCTTCCTCTTTAGTTACTGGAGCTATTTGTGAAGCAGATGGGGATGTCGGTAAGGGCTCGACCCAACAGCATCCTCCAACTATCTAGCACTGCATATACTCAGCCTTCTACTTCTCAGAATGACTCAGAATGACTGACGTGTGTGGGAACACAGTTGGTTGTGTACAAAATGTTTGAACAGTTCGATGAGTTGTTGTGGAACCCAAAATATCTGACTAGGTGATAATAGGTTTATTTTTCTGAAGAAGAACTGTGTTTCTGAATGACTTTTGTATTGGGAAGTGTTAGATCTGTTCACTGGAAAGCTGACTATAGCTTCAGTATGACAGTCATTACAAGGTACTTGACCGATGTGTACCTGCTCTGCACAGTAAGGCACAAGTAAAAGTCTCAGTACAAATATAATATGTCCTCACGTCTTCATCTGTGATCCAAGTTTAACCATTATGGCTTTCCATAAACACGTGTCCTTTATTCATTTCAAAAGCCACCTCATAGCCTGACCATCTGTCTGTCTCAGTGACATGAAAATAGAATGACCTTGAAATAATCCCATCATTGTCAGTTATCCACAGTAGAGGTCTGCACTGGACTGATTTCTTCATCCTGCTCCCATGCGCAGATTTTCATTCTGCACCACGCCCGCAGGTGTTCTGTGCGACTCCCACTAGTTACCGCAAGAACTGGTCCCAAACCCAACCGCAGTCCCGCTAAATTATTTTAGGCGTATATGACATAGCTCTCTTGCCAGCCATGGTCCCAGCAATTTTGCGCCCTATAGACAATATCAAATGCGCAAATTACTTAAGAAATAGGTAGAATTACCAGAGATTCTCACGTAGTCCATTATATTAGGCTATCTATATTTAATACTGGGCTACATCAGCCAATATGGTAGATGTAGTTTGAAGTCAGCAGAGTTGGAGAGACTTACCCTTTCTCTTGAGTTATTTTTTATAGCCTACCCTCTGGGAGTTTCAAACTGAGAAATAGACTATGGGTGACCAATATATATTTCTAGGCAAAAGCCTAATCAAACATATGAGTCAAACTGTATGCGTAGACGGCTTGACAGAAATAGTAGCAGAAAGGTGAATGTTGAATTTTTGTTGCACACATATCCAGATGATGCTGCGTAAACATTTGGCACAATGACGCTGTCGGTGTGATTGACCTTTTCCTTTTCCTGATGATTCGATTTTTTTGATTGCAGCTCGACTCACGTTGGTTGAGCGCCCTCCATTTCTTTCCATTAAAAAGATTTATTTACAGACACTGTAGTAAACTATTCTAATCATATTGTAACGACGCTGAGTTTATAAGCGCGGAAATCGACACTGCCGCACGGGCATACTTTTGCGGCACAGTCGATAGCGCGCCGGGGCTCGAAGGTCGAGAGTTCGAGACCTGCTCCCTGCTGTTTCATTACATTGGTGTCAGAAGTGATCGGACCTTGCACCCACGACAGTGTTTGGCTGGTGAACGCGTTCCTGTAAGACGTAGAGTCTCGAGGACGCACTATTTGAAAGGAGGGAGTAGTGTAACGACCCTGGGTTTATAAGCGCGGAAATCGACTCTGCCGCACGAGTAAGCTTTTGCAGCACAGTCGATAGCGCGCCGGACCTCGGGCTCGAAGGTCGAGGGTTCGAGACCTGCTCCCTGGTGTTTCATTACAATATTTAAAGTTAATTTCATATTTAAGTTAGAGTGAAGTCTATTCATGAACGACAAGGGAAACCAGGCCCCCCCAAAAAAATATAAACATTTGTTTTTTCTCGTCTCTTTGTGTTTCATAATTTTCCTTCAATTCGCAAGAGGCTGAATGAATGTATCTCACAGGAAAAGCAGCAACCCTCTGTCTCTCTATGTCTAGTCCAAACGAGCGGGACATTCTTGCCGCCAGTAGCGTTGAATGAAAGGGAAGCCAGCGAGCATTAGGCCATCCTTGACAAAAAAAAGTATACAAATTAGCCAATCAGTGTTGAGCTAAACCGAGGGAGATCATATTTGATTGGTCCTATCAAATGGCTTTGAGAGCATAAGTCTTTAACAGAAACGACTTGAATTGTTGCATCTCGTCGTTGTTGTTCTCTGGTGGCTAGCTAGATAGATACAATCGTTCCTTTCCTAAATTAGCCATGGATGGAGATAGGGATTTGGACTTAATTCTCCGTACTGGCCAATGATTGTAGCGGTGATTCTGATCCAACCATTAATTCATACATTGTTGTGCCCCTGGCCTGAGAGGATGGAAGTTCAATATGTAGCTAGATGTAGAAGGCTAATGTTAACTAATTAACGTTACCCATGAATGGAAGTTAGGCTAGAGAGCAAGCATTTTATTTAGGTAGACTAGAACAACAACCAAATACACGCGTGTACTGTATGACAGAGTGGGAGACCGTTTTGTCAACATGAGAGAGGAGGATGGCATTGGCCTTTCTCTACATGTTGGGTGAGTAAACAGGTTTTTCTACTTGCACAACGCACAAACATACATCAGAAGTATGGATAGACACATCATATTTAGGTGATGTTGATTGGACTAAATAGTTTTTGTTATCTTTTAGTTGTCACTGTTTTAGACTAAGCAGAGGTGATTTGATGTTGGAATGTTGAAGTTGACTAGTGCAGAAATAGAGGAGGCAGCTCCTGTTTTCTTTGTGATTTGCGGTAACTGTCTGTGGTTCTAAATCAATAGTTGTTTAGTGGTCCGGAAATGTCAGAAACATTAACTTGCTTAAGCAAGCTGGAGGTCATGTAACTGTCTTACTAAAAGGTTAAATAAATAAAATAAACATGTGTCGTGGACTTCACTGGACAGAGGTTGCTATCCGGTTTTGTGATTAAAACAAAGGTGTGGTTGAATTGTAGGTTACAATTACAGTGTAGGTTGTAATATGGCTTCACTTTGCTTCCCAGGTCATACGACACACGCACCGCTACTGTTAAGTTAACTGGCACGTGATTCTTCCGCCCATGTAGCCAGCCTACTCTATTTTAATGACGCCACACATACTAGGCCCACTTGAACTCCCACGCCCGACTACGACAGGAGAGGTAGGCTACTGAAGTTGAAGCTGCGAATTCTGTTTGAATAATGTGAACATTTTCATTTTAATACAATAGATAGGCTAACGCATACAAAGCAGCAGTGATGATTTCAGCATGTACATCTTGGTGGGGTAAAAAAAAAAAAAAAAGTGGGATGCATGCCAGCAAAGCCACTACACAACACAACACTAAACAATACATGAATTGCACTATAACGGTGACAAACTGTGCCCACAAACTGTTAGGGCCTCCATAAAGCTGTCCCAACAGCAGAGCTTTCTTTTCAACACCATGGAGTGAATCCTTACCACTGCTACACCTGGTTATCAGCAGAGCTTCATCTGGCAGCGAAACAGTTCATTCAGCCTAATTTTACTGCCCTTTAAAAAAACATAGCTGATATGGCTGACTTGTTTAAACAAATATGGTTTCTACTGACAACTGAGATGTACAAACTATGGCATATGGGGACGACAAGCGGATAAGAGGTCATCTGTAATTTTGATTAGGACAGACATATTCAGTATAACTATTTGTTTAGCCCTTTTGAAATGTACAGCAACAGAATTCAGAACATGGGCCGTTCTTAGTGTTCTCTCTGTACACCAAGTCAGAACCGTAGGATAAATAAAGGGGGCATATAAGCAGAAAATGAAAGCTCTTACAATATTTTGATTACATTTCTCAAAAACAGGTTATAGGCTATATGTGCGCCACCAAGTGAGAACAGTAGGCTAAATTAAGAGGGGTAAATATACCAAATTCTGGGCTACTAACTTCTTACTACATAACATACACTTAGTATTACTTTCTTAGCTACTGTATACATATCTCCCTGGCATATTACATCATTTATGCAGCAGCATACAAGACATTTTTGGACTCACCTTGTTGTGCTGTGCTCACTTGAACAGAAGGGTGGCGCGGCAGTCCTTCGTGGGCAAATTTTGTCAAAGTCGGGCATTCTCTGGATTTATGGTGCTTTCAAAACAACTGGGAACTCGGGGGAAAAAACATTGTCGACTCATGATGACGTCATTGATCTTCAGGTCGTAGCTCTAGAAAGAGGTCAGATTTACAATTCTGAGTTGGATGACCGTTCAAAATGTTTATTTCCTACTTCCCAGTTGTCTTGAACTCACGGAAGTCAAGATTTTTGCAGCTCCGAGTTAAGTTGTTTTGAGCTTGGCACAAATCATGCTTCATTGACAGCATGGCCAATGTTGAATGTTTATCATTTAATCCCAGATTTGGGACCACACAGCGACTCCACTGAATAGCAGGCGAGTGATTGCTTTGCAATGGATTTCAGTTAGCCACTGTCACGGAGTCCTTCCAAACCACTCATTGTTGAATTTGCGAAGTCAAGGGGTCTAAATACACTGTATATTTAAGCTGTTCTGTATCTAGCGGGGTTATATTCTAGCTGTTCTGTATCTAGCGGGGTTATATTCTAGCTGTTCTGTATCTAGCGGGGTTATATTCTAGCTGTTCTGTATCTAGCGGGGTTATATTCTAGCTGTTCTGTATCTAGCGGGGTTATATTCTAGCTGTTCTGTATCTAGCGGGGTTATATTCTAGCTGTTCTGTATCTAGCGGGGTTATATTCTAGCTGTTCTGTATCTAGCGGGGTTATATTCTAGCTGTTCTGTATCTAGCGGGGTTATATTCTAGCTGTTCTGTATCTAGCGGGGTTATATTCTGGCTGTTCTGTAGCTAGCGGGGTTATATTCTGGCTGTTCTGTAGCTAGCGGGGTTATATTCTAGCTGTTCTGTATCTAGCGGGGTTATATTCTGGCTGTTCTGTAGCTAGCGGGGTTATATTCTGGCTGTTCTGTAGCTAGCGGGGTTATATTCTGGCTGTTCTGTAGCTAGCGGGGTTATATTCTGGCTGTTCTGTAGCTAGCGGGGTTATATTCTGGCTGTTCTGTAGCTAGCGGGGTTATATTCTGGCTGTTCTGCATCTAGCGGGGTTATATTCTAGCCGTTTTGTAGCTAGCGGGGTTATATTCTAGCGGTTTTGTAGCTAGTGGGCATCCAGTGTGGGTACAGCCGATGGGGCCTGAGTGCCAGTCTGTTTGTGCTACAGTGGTTCTTCCTTTTAAAGTTGTCATACTGCGGCACACCCTGCGTGCTGCTGCAGCATTCTGTGGCACGTCATTTAATTCCCAGCCATTTCTTCTGTTACTGCAAGTTATTGCTAGTTTGACCACCAGGGGGCATCTTTAAGAAGCACTTGATAGTATTCCGTATTGGCATTTCCAGAGAATTTAAAACCTGTTTTGTAATAACATATTATATGAGATTGATTTTAAGAAATTTGGCTTAATTAGCTTGATTAATATTATGGTGTTAAAATGTAAACAAAACGTAAACAACAAAAAATAATATTGGAACTCTGCAGACTTCCCATTGTTTCCTATGGGGGAAATATAGGCATGTCCGTCTATTTTGCAAAATATCTGGCAATGTGTATATTTCGTTTTTTTTTCCAAGTCAGGTGTAACCGGTGTGAAATGGCGAGGTAGATAGCAGGGTGCGCGCTAATAGCGTTTCAATCGGTGACGTCACTCACTCTGAGACCTGGAAGTAGTTGCTCTGCAAGGGCGGCGGCTTTTGTGGAGCGATGGGTAACGATGCTTCGAGCGGGGCTGTTGTCTGTGTGCAGAGGGTCCCAGGTTCGAGCCCAGGTAGGGGTGAGGAGAGGGACGGAATCAAAACTGTTACACGGGCACCATTTTAAATTAGGAGAATCTCCTCTTTGTAATTATGTAAGTCTGGGCAGCGATTGTCATCGATCGCTAGACCAGAAATAGTCAAGTTTTAATTTTTTCCCTACTTTTTCATTACGCAGACATAAGCACAGTTGACACCATCGAGGTGCGGATGTTTACTTTCTACACAAGTAGTTTTTTTCCAGTTTCGTCCGAACAGATTGTAGTGGTAAAATAAAAAGGGATACCTTTTGTAATGGAATTCTAAGCATCACTCCAGTAGTTAGTTAGCCTATAGTTAATATACTGGCAAGTTTGATGTATAACTACTAACGTTAGGTAGCCAGCTAACATACCGGTGCATACTGCTGTAATGATATGCTATGTGGTTCGTAAGGATAGCGTAGCTAACATACCGGTACATACTGCTGTAATGATATGCTATGTGGTTCGTAAGGATAGCGTAGCTAACATACCGGTACATACTGCTGTAATGATGTGCTATGTGGTTCGTAAGGATAGCGTAGCTAACATACCGGTGCATACTGCTGTAATGATATGCTATGTGGTTCGTAAGGACAGCGTAGCTAACATACCGGTACATACTGCTGTAATGATATGTGGTTCGTAAGGAGAGCGTAGCTAACTAATTGTCAGCCAACATAACGTGTAAGGTAACTTATTTGACAAGTCATTACTTTATTACATTGAGTAGCAAGTAAGTCCTGTCTGGTCCAGCGACATTTTTAGCTTGACTCATTATGACGTCATAACAACTTACATCTGGTTCGACCGTAATGTTTTGTCAGCCATCTTCGTTGAAGAATGCCACAAGGCAAAGGTGGCTCGCATCAAAATGTGTCATTGGAACCACTTGGTCATATAAAAACCTAGGGACCCAAATGCATAATGAGGAACCACTATCATGAAAACTCCTTGTCACTCATTGGCATAATAATAGCACCAACAGACTGGCACTTAGGCTACATATGCCTTACCGACAATCAAGCTGTTCAGTATCTAGTCTTGTGGGCGTCCAGTAATAAGACGGACGGCCTCCCACAAATCCACAGCTGACTAGTCAGACTAATGGTAGTAGAGACGGGCTGACTCACATTATGATGCAATTACAGAGTACTTAGAGGGAGTAGCTCCTTTATAACTTAACACAACGTCTCTGTGTTTTCAGTCTTATTCAGACATTATCTCTACACCCACTCAGCCACATTAGTTGTCTCATTCATCAGGTTGTTGGAAGCTTTATGTTGACCTCATTGGGATTTCATCATGCTGGTTTTAAAAATCTCTCAATCTCTAGAATAAATGACTCTACTTAGACAAAACATAAAGGGCTTTTACTATTGTCTGTGTCTCAATTGCCAGCATTAAAGTCTTCACCTCGCTATGAGGAAACCCTCGATAAAACCAATGTCCTTTTCTGTGTTCTCTGGGCGTTAACTGACTTAAAGGAAGTGATGAAGGTGTTGCTCTTTTCACGGCAAAGCTGCAATCAAAACAAAGTGTTACAGCCTCTGGACTGGGCCACAACAGTAGGAAGCCTGGGACTTACAACACTCATTCCTGTGTGTTCAGGTTGAGACACACGGCCTCATCAACTTAGTGATGATATGACAACAGTAGGAAGCCTGGGACTTACAACACTTATTCCTGTGTGTTCAGGTTGAGACACACGGCCTCATCAACTTAGTGATGATATGACAACAGTAGGAAGCCTGGGACTTACAACACTTATTCCTGTGTGTTCAGGGTGAGACACACGGCCTCATCAACTTAGTGATGATATGACAACAGTAGGAAGCCTGGGACTTACAACACTCATTCCTGTGTGTTCAGGTTGAGACACACTGCCTCATCAACTTAGTGATGATATGACAACAGTAGGAAGCCTGGGACTTCCAACACTCATTCCTGTGTGTTCAGGTTGAGACACACGGCCTCATCAACTTAGTGATGAGATGACAACAGTAGGAAGCCTGGGACTTCCAACACTCATTCCTGTGTGTTCAGGTTGAGACACACGGCCTCATCAACTTAGTGATGATATGACAACAGTAGGAAGCCTGGGACTTACAACACTCATTCCTGTGTGTTCAGGTTGAGACACACTGCCTCATCAACTTAGTGATGATATGACAACAGTAGGAAGCCTGGGACTTACAACACTTATTCCTGTGTGTTCAGGTTGAGACACACGGCCTCATCAACTTAGTGATGATATGACAACAGTAGGAAGCCTGGGACTTATAACACTCATTCCTGTGTGTTCAGGGTGAGACACACGGCCTCATCAACTTAGTGATGATATGACAACAGTAGGAAGCCTGGGACTTACAACACTTATTCCTGTGTGTTCAGGGTGAGACACACGGCCTCATCAACTTAGTGATGATATGACAACAGTAGGAAGCCTGGGACTTACAACACTTATTCCTGTGTGTTCAGGGTGAGACACACGGCCTCATCAACTTAGTGATGATATGACAACAGTAGGAAGCCTGGGACTTACAACACTTATTCCTGTGTGTTCAGGGTGAGACACACGGCCTCATCAACTTAGTGATGAGATGACAAAAGACCAGGCTTTCTACACAACCTCATTCCTGTGTGTTCAGGTTGAGACACACGGCCTCATCAACTTAGTGATGAGATGACAAAAGACCAGGCTTTCTACACAACCTCATTCCTGTAAAAAAGCTTTGGAGTCGTACTAGTAATGGAATTAGGGCGTTTTCACAGTTTTCAGCTACAGTTTCAATCAGAGTTAGATTTATTTTGTAACATTGTGTTTGTTATCTGGTCTGGTTGGGTTCACATCGCCAAAAATGTCAAACAAAAATTCCTAAACAAAACCACGTGTCCATAATCCATTGAGGATTATCATCAAACTTCACGTGTGTCCCAATCTTCATACTACTTTGGTCTTCCAACAACACGCGGTAAGAAACAGAGCAATAGCTGCTCCAGTGGAGACGTGAACAGATTTAGTTCAGGGCCTTTCTGAGGTACTCTAACTGCAGCTGCTGTTTGTTGTATTGATGGATTTCACCTTTATTTTAACATCAGGGAGTCATACTGAGACCAAAGTCTCTTCTACAGATGAGCCCCGAGTTGACTAAGGATAACAAAGATAAACACATTAAGTAAGAACATCTACATCATCCAACTCAATTCAACGATAACACAACGTGTCTGAGATGCTGTGGAGACTAAAATATCTGACCAGCTGATAATAGCCTTCTTTTGAACATACTGTAGATCTGGGAATCGTCCTGCTTAACCAGGGCACACAGGAAAGGTGACAATAACCACATGTTGATATCTGAACATACTGTAGATCTGGGGAGGCACATCATGTCTGGCCATGCTCCTATCACCCAGATCCTCAGATGGACATGGTCCTGTACTGTACACCAGGGACATAATATCAACAAACACTAACAGACTGAAACAGCACTGGGATTCACACTTAAAACTACAGTCAAAACATCTTGCATGGGTGAATACTGACTACATCCATCTGGGTAATATCCTACATGGGTGAATACTGACTACATCCATCTGGGTAATATCCTACATGGGTGAATACTGACTACATTCATCTGGGTAATATCCTACATGGGTGAATACTGACTACATCCATCTGGGTAATATCCTACATGGGTGAATACTGACTACATCCATCTGGGTAATATCCTACATGGGTGAATACTGACTACATCCATCTGGGTAATATCCTACATGGGTGAATACTGACTACATCCATCTGGGTAATATCCTACATGGGTGAATACTGACTACATTCATCTGGGTAATATCCTACATGGGTGAATACTGACTACATTCATCTGGGTAATATCCTGCATGGGTGAATACTGACTACATTCATCTGGGTAATATCCTACATGGGTGAATACTGACTACTTTCATCTGGGTAATATCCTACATGGGTGAATACTGACTACTTTCATCTGGGTAATATCCTACATGGGTGAATACTGACTACATTCATCTGGGTAATATCCTACATGGGTGAATACTGACTACATCCATCTGGGTAATATCCTACATGGGTGAATACTGACTACATTCATCTGGGTAATATCCTACATATTGTGAAATGTCCATGTTCCATCCATATAGAGCCTAGTGTTCCACTACCCTTGTGTTCCATCCATATAGAGCCTAGTGTTCCACTACCCTTGTGTTCCATCCATATAGAGCCTAGTGTTCCACTACCCTTGTGTTCCATCCATATAGAGCCTAGTGTTCCACTACCCTTGTGTTCCATCCATATAGAGCCTAGTGTTCCACTACCCTTGTGTTCCATCCATATAGAGCCTAGTGTTCCACTACCCTTGTGTTCCATCCATATAGAGCCTAGTGTTCCACTACCCTTGTGTTCCATCCATATAGAGCCTAGTGTTCCACTACCCTTGTGTTCCATCCATATAGAGCCTAGTGTTCCACTACCCTTGTGTTCCATCCATATAGAGCCTAGTGTTCCACTACCCTTGTGTTCCATCCATATAGAGCCTAGTGTTCCACTACCCTTGTGTTCCATCCATATAGAGCCTAGTGTTCCACTACCCTTGTGTTCCTCCTCTTACCAATAGTTCCCTTATTTCAAGCTGAAGTACAAAAAGAGAACTTTGTTACATTTCAAAATTACAAACCACAAATACAAGGGGAATCTAAACGATATTTACAGATACAGGAAATGAGTACAAAGTAGTACAACAGAAGTCCCTAATGGCACCCTATTCCCTATGTAGTGCACTACTTTTGACCAGAGCCCTGGTTAAAAGTAGTGCACTATAAAGGGAATAGTGTGCCATTTGGATTGGAATGCACCAATACATCCATTGCCACACAGTAGCAGGTAATGTCATTGGAGCCAAACACCTGTAAATGTCCCCCTACTAGCCCTTCCTGTCCCCCTACTAGCCCTTCCCTTTTCACCTCCCAAGTCCCCTGAGCCCCTGACCTCTGATAAACAAATGTATTACTAATGCAGACGATGACAACAACTTACCCATAATGCAACAGTAGGCCTCTTTCACATCCTCAAAACAGTATGTCACAACTACTACTATAAAGCCTGTTCCGACACTATCAACTCTCTGTTGTAAACAAAACCACGTGTTAAATAAAAAAATCAATAAAAAGTGTATACCATGACTGACATTATAATCAAGTTTAATTTGCACTGATCCCTCTATTACTCTCTGGCTGCCAAGGTGTAGGGTAAAGTTGTCCCCCTGCTGATCTTCAGTCAGTTTTAACTGTTAAGCCTAGGATTAGGGGTGGGGACACTGATCCTAGATCTGTACCTAGGGGAAACTTCACCCGTTAAACGGCTGCCAAGGCGGGAGGAGGAGGGAGGATGTGGGACGGACTGTGCAGCTGTGCTGCCCTGAGCTGCTTGACATTCTGGGGCGGTCCAGCCTCCTGACATGCACCAGCTGAGGGGGAACAAAGAGCACTTTGGGTTTCCTAATTCAGCTGCTTGTTGGTAAACAGACTCTGGCCACGGAGGCTGCAGTGCAGGAGGGATCCTAAACAGAGTATGCGCCCCAAATGGCACCCTATTCCCTACATAGTGCACTATATTTGACCAGGGCCTATAGTTCACTATCTAGGGAATAGGGAGCCAGTTGGGACACAGCCAGGGAACTAGCGAAGGCCAGATGAAGCTGGAGGAACGAGGGTGTACGATACCTCATCTCTGCTCATCAGAGCCCTATGGGCCGCACATGTGAAGTCTAATAGGAGGGTGTAGTGTAGGGTTTTGCTGCAGCTGAGTGACAGTGGGGTTGTCACCATGGTCAGTCACAGCTCTGCTCCACCACAGGCAGTCATTAGCTAGATGAACAGTCACCAGGATAATTACTGACAGAGTGATTATACCCGTTTCCTTTTCCAGACAGGAAGCAGCTCACTGCTTCCCTGCTTTCATTTCTCATAATGACCCCTGACCCCCCCAGAAACGTGTGTTTTCCCATCTACCCCTGATCCCCCCAGTAACGTGTGTTTTCCCATCTACCCCTGACCCCCCCAGAAACGTGTGTTTTCCCATCTCCACGGACCCTACGTTTGACCAGGGTCCATGTCCCTCTCCCACAGGCAGAGGAACAGTGGAAGGGCTGACGTCACCACATCACTACCTCTGGAGGGCATCAGCTACAGTATCCCTGTGCTCTGCTCTTATACATAACCTTCAGGTCAGTATCACTGTGCTCTGCTCTTATACATAACCTTCAGGTCGGTATCACTGTGCTCTGCTCTTATACATAACCTTCAGGTCAGTATCACTGTGCTCTGCTCTTATACATAACCTTCAGGTCAGTATCACTGTGCTCTGGTCTTGTACATAACCTTCAGGTCAGTATCACTGTGCTCTGCTCTTATACATAACCTTCAGGTCAGTATCCCTGTGCTCTGGTCTTGTACATAACATTCAGGTCAGTATCACTGTGCTCTTGTCTTGTACATAACATTTAGGACTACATGTGCTGTCAGGTAGGTGAGTACTCCCTTGTGTTATAAACCCAGTTATGAACCCGCCTTAATTTGTATATTCTCTCTCAAATAGCTGCCTATTGATGCACCAGTCCATACTTTCATGAACACTTCAACCTGTTATTACAGTACACCCTAACAGTAATGACATTTGAAGACAGACAAAAGAACAATCAATAACCTTGGGGTCCAATAGCAGACAGCCACCTCTTGAGAATGTACATAACTCTACACAGCCATCTGACAAGATCTGACTAGTCCACAATCTCTCTTTTAATGAGCAGATCATTGTGACTGTATACAGGACCTTCTTATTAAAGGATTCACACCCCCCTTGACTTTTTCCACAATTTGTTGTGTTACAGCCTGAATTTAAAATGGATTACATTTAGATGGTGTGTCACTGGCCTATACACAATACCCCATAATTTCAACCAAAAGAATATTCCAGAACATGCATCCTCTTTGCAATAAGGCACTAAAGTAAAATGGCAAAGAAATATTATTTTACGTCCTGAATACAAACTATTATGTTTGGGTCAAATCCAACACGTCACTGAGTACCACCCTTCATATTTTCAAGCATGGTGGTGGCTGCATCATGTTATGGGTATGCTTGTCATCGGCAAGTACTAAGGAGTTTCTTGGAATGAAAAAGGGAATAGAGGAAAACCTGGTTCAGTCTACTTTCCAACAGACACTGGGAGACAAATTCAAACTTTCAGCAGTACAATAAACTAAAACAAGGCCACGTATACACAGGAGTTGGTTACCAAGACAACATTGAATGTTCCAGAGTGGCCTAGTTACAGTTTTGTCTTTAAAAATCTATAGTAAGACTAGAAAAATGGCTGTCTAGCAATGATCAACAACCAACTTGACAGAGCTTGAAGAATTTTTAAATATTAATTTGCAAATATTGTACAATCCAGGTGTCCAAAGCTCTTAGAGACTTGACCAGAAAGACGCAGATGTATTGACTCAGGGGTGTGAATACTGACACTACTGTTCAAAAGTTTGGGGTCACTTAGAAATGTCCTTGTTTTTGAAAGAAGAGTACATTTTTTGGTGGATTAAAATAACATAAAATTGATCAGAAACTGTAATCGATCCCACAAATGCTGACGCTCCAGATACTCAACTAGTGTGAAGGCCGGTTTTATTCATTCTTTAATCATAACAACAGTCTTCAGCTGTGCTAACATAATTGAAAAAGGGTTTTCTAATGATCAATTAGCCTTTTCAAATTATAAACTTGGATTAGCTAACACAACGTGCCATTGGAACACAGGAGTGATGGTTGCTGATAATGGGCCTCTGTACACCTATGTAGATATTCCATAAAATCTGCCGTTTCCAGCTACAATAGTCATTTACAACATTAACAAGGTCTACCCTGTATTTCTGATCAATTTTATGTTATTTTAATGGACAAAAAAAAATGGTATTTTCTTTCAAATACAAGGAGCACAAACTTTTGAACGGTAGTGAATGTAAATGTGATTTCTGCATTTCCATTTTAATACATTTGCTAACATTTCTAAAACCATGTTTTCACTTTGTCATTATGGGGTATTGTGATGTCACTATGGGGTATTGTGTAGATGGGTGAGATATATATATATATATATATATATATATTTCAATCCATTTAGAATTCCGGCTGTAACACAACAACATGTGGAATAAGTCCAGAGGTTTGAATAGTTTCTGAAGGCTCTGCATGTCCATACCTGCATGACAACACTGAGGATGTGCAGATGCCTTGAAATAGTTTTAAAATCATCCTTGTGAATTTAGTTAAACTGTTTTACCCAAACAGAACCTGTTGTTTGAATCCCAGATTTCCCCTTTATAAACAGGTTAGAGATATGCAGCACTGAAGGGCAGCCAATAGCCTAAATCTGTTTCCCCTCCAAGATAAACAAGAGAGATTTCACTGACTGCATTCCAAAATGACACCCTATTCTCTATATAACACATAGTTTAACCAGACCCCTATGGGCCATGTGGGGGACACAGCCACTGCATGCACAGCGAGGTGCAGGTACATGTGCAAAGGATTGCTAAGCTTGATGTAAGCGCTGACTCTGGGTCTGATTTAAGATGTGTGTAAAGAATGTATTGAACAAATCAGAGGACGCACAGCTCCAGTCATTGACGTGCCAGTGCAAGTCGTATGTTCTATTCCAGATTCTGGAGAAGCAGAGCGATGGCTAGGACTCATGCATTCAGCGTGTGAGCATTTTGAATACAGTCAACTCCTGACATTGAAGTGCACATCAAATGCAAGCTCAAACACTGTGTCCTAATGGTAGCATGTTCCCTATGTAGTGCACTACTTTTGACCAGAACCCAATGGGCCTATATACAGGATAGGGAACTATTTAGGATGCAGACATTGTCAAATACTTTATTTAAAATAGTTTCAGATGTCTTCATGCTCCATTTGGTTCATACAGTGACACCATACTGAGTGTGTGACATGTGAGTGTCAGACACAGGTACGCAGGCAGACATCCAGGTTAAACATGATACTATAGAAGATGTTAACTTGACATACAGGTACTGAACAAAAGACGAAGAACATTGCATTCTCATGGAGACTATAGGAGGGGCAGGTGAATGTTAAGTCCCCTGTTAAGTTACACCTCGCCTGTTCTGTCAGCCTACCTCACCGCAGTCCATTCATTGAGTGGAGACAGTCACAGCAGGTGATTGTTACCATACAGTGTAATGTTGTGAAATCATCTTGAGTGTGAACACCCTTTCAGTTGTTCCATGTCGAAATCAAGGTCAATCTCGTCAGTGTCGGTCCTCATTTACCTCCAGGATTTAAGTGCGACAGACTTTGGATGACATATACTGAAATGGTCAATAGGGCTCTGGTCAAAAGTAGTGCACTTTATGGGAATAGGGTGACCTTTGGCTGTGTTCTCATTTCATTTACAACCACAATGTGTTGGTTGGGTTCTGTTCATTTGCAAGCCATCGTACACATGCAAAATTGAAATATTACTACCTCGCAAAACTACCTGATGCTCAGCCTGTGTGTGTTGTACATCCCTGCTGAACAGAGTAAATGCAGTCGTCTCCGTCAGTCTGAAAGGTTCATGGGGAAAGGAAGTGGCTCCGTGACATCACAGTTGTCCTCCAAATTGCAGAGAGATAGTGTCCCAAATGGCATCCTATTCCCTACATAGCTCACTACTTTTGACCAGAGCTCTATGGGCCCTGGTCAAAAGTAGTGCACTATATAGGGCATAGGGTGCTATTTGAGACGCACACAGAGAGACAGATCAGGAGGAAGTGGTTGACATGGTACAGCGGTGACTGTCATGACCCGATGCTAGACACAGATGGCCAGACACAACATAACACTGAGCTCAGCAGTACACCCACAGACAGTGGACAGAGAGAGAGAGAACAAGAGATAGTATGGGGGCCTACACCTGTGGTAGTCTGGAACACACAAGTCTGTTAAATCTTGTCCAATGCCCAGTCTAGAACACACTAGTCAATAGTCTACCTTTCTCTCACACAGGCTAATCAGATCATTACTGTTGATTTGCCAGTCTTAAGAAGAAGTCAAATATGCTTCGTACTAGAGGTTAGACCGATTAATTGGAATGGCCGATTTAATTAGGGCCGATTTCAAGTTATAACAATCTGTAATCTGCATTTTTGGACACCAATCATGGGCGATTACATTGCACTCCACGAGGAGACTGTGTGGTAGGCTGACTACCTGTTGTGCGAGTGCAGCAAGGAGCCATGGTAAGGTGCTAGCTAGCATTAAACGTATCTTATAAAAAACAATCAATCTTAACATAATCACTAGTTAACTACACATGGTTGATGATATTACTAGTTTATCTAGCTTGTCCTGTGTTGCATATAATCTACGCGGTGCCTGTTAATTTATCATTGAATCATAGCCTACGTCGCCAAATGGGTGATTATAACAAGCGCATTTGCGAAAAAAGCACTGCCGTTGCACCAATGTGTACCTTAGCATAAACATCAATATCTTTCTTAAAATCAATACACAAGTATTATATACTTGTATTATACACAAGTTATATATATTTGATATAACCTGCATATTTAGTTAATATTGCCTGCTAACATTAATTTCTTTTAACTAGGGAAATTGTGTCACTTCTCTTGCGTTCTGTGCAACAGAGTCTGGGTATATGCAGCAGTTTGGGCCGCCTGGCTTGTTGCGAACTATATATATATATATATATATTTTTTTTTTAAATCTACGGATTAATCGGTATCGGCTTATTTTGGTCCTCCAATAAATCGTTATCGCCGTTGAAAAATCATAAATCGTTCGACCTCTACTACGTACATCTAACAGTAGTTTGAACACCCAGTAAAGGTTTAACCTGCAGACAATGGGGTCACCATAAAAACGAAACCTCACTTAGACAAGGGTTTCCCCAACTCGGTCCTGGGGCCCCCGTTCTGGTTTTTGTCCTAGCGCTACACAGCTGATTTCAAATAACCATTATTTGAAATCAGCTGTGATGTGCTACGGGCAAAAAACAAAATGTGTACCCAGGGGGGGCCCCGGGACCAAGTTTGGGAAACCCTGACTTAGAAGACTGACGCACCAGATAATATTCAAACACTGGCACCCACTCTGCATACAGATACTTATTAAACAATGTCCCATTTCAAAACAAATGCAATCAACCAATGTGATTAGGGCTGGGACAAAACCAGTATATAGAGATACTCCATAGTAGAGCGGCAAGGAAACAATACAAAGTGGGTTTTAGGAAAACAGCCTTAATGTTGGAAACAAACATCATTATGTTGTCATCCAGAGTCACATGTATTTATTTTCCAAACTACAGCACTACAGCAGGTTAAAGGACCAACGAGTTTGGTCTGCTTCATGTTTACATTTTTGCCATGGAAAAAAAAAGATTGAGATACTGGTATTGTCCCAGCCTTAAATGTGACCCCACCCAGATGTACTGTGTGTGGGCATCTAAACCAACAGCAATGGGGTTGCATCCTATTCCCTATGCAGGCCCTGGTCAAAAGTAGTGCACTATATAGGGAATAGGGTGCCATTCGGGATGCAGAATGTGGGCTGTTAGTGGACCAACAGGACAGGAGGTAGTCCTAGTGAGGGAGGGGCCCTCTGTTAGTGAACCAACAGGACAGGAGGTAGGCCTAGTAAGGGAGGGGCCCTCTGTTAGTGAACCAACAGGACAGGAGGTAGGCCTAGTGAGGGAGGGGCCCTCTGTTAGTGAACCAACAGGACAGGAGGTAGGCCTAGTAAGGGAGGGGCCCTCTGTTAGTGAACCAACAGGACAGGAGGTAGGCCTAGTGAGGGAGGGGCCCTCCTCTGTTAGTGAACCAACAGGACAGGAGGTAGGCCTAGTAAGGGAGGGGCCCTCTGTTAGTGAACCAACAGGACAGGAGGTAGGCCTAGTGAGGGAGGGGCCCTCCTCTGTTAGTGAACCAACAGGACAGGAGGTAGGCCTAGTGAGGGAGGAGCCCTCTGTCTGCTCTTCTACCTGCTGAAACAGGTCCATCTGCTTTGTCTTCTGCCATGTTTAACCCCTCAATGCCTGCCAGTGCCTCAAGCTATGAGGTAGGAGGGAATATGGAGAGGAAGAGAAAGGCCTAGGTATGGTTGCATGGGTATAGAAGGGAATGTCACCAACTGCACCTCAAAATAGGCATATAACATAATAGGAAAAGACTGCAGTACTCATTGCAACTTTTCCTTAGGCATTTGAAACAGATTGCAAAATCTAGTGAATAATTTAGTATCATTAATTAATTTCCGGCAATATGTTTTCATTCAAAAAAGGGATTCATGAAAAAGGATGGATGACTGACCATTGCCAGTTAGTAGTCACACCCAATTGTAAAATAAACCAAGGACAAGTCTTTTTCCACCACTCTTATGGAAATGTTTGTTGTAGGCCGACCTGGGTGTAATCTGTCAGGGTTGCAATGCAGACCACTAGTGTGTGTAGGCTATATCAATAACACGCATTTTTAATTTCTTGGCACATTTCAGACAAGGAGTTTTGTGATGTTGATGAAAATACTAATACTGTTGCAACAGTTGTGTTCTTGTAGGCTACAATGTATTATAAGCAGGTGCTGGTGCAGTAGTCTACAAACTGATAAACCCTGGCATAGCGAGTTTTGGGGAAATTAGCTTTAAAACTGGAACATTTTCTTTCAGCCTCATGGCAAAAATTTGTAAAATACCACGACATTTGCTATAAAACCGCACATTTTTCTCTATGCCCCATTGCACAGGGCTTGCGGGGCCGTGAAACAGCGCTACACCACTGCCAATACAATGTTGCAAATATGTTATGCTATGACCCATATCCCTGAAGAAATCATCTGTTAAACAAATAAGAGAAGGATAACTATCTATAGGCCTACCCCCAACTCTGCTAAAGTGAACAACATACATGTGACAAGTAGGAACTACATTCAGGAAGTAAAGAGGGCACCTGACCAAAGATGGTGGATAAATGAAGATGGTTCACTCAAGCAGTTTACCATTGAAAAAAATGGTCCGTTCCGGTCTACTTAACGGGGTGGGTCTCCCATAGACACTAATTCAGTAGCAGCTGGGTCCGGACCAGAAAGAAACAGCGAGTGGGTGTCTCGCTTCCTATTCCGTCTCTGACCTTGGCAGTAGCCAGCAGGTAAAGGAACCATATCCAGAGTTGTCGACGCCAAGTTATACTAGCATAGAATTAGAACAATGTTTCACAAAATCAGATCAACTAGATAGTGCTGGCATATCACGGAATAAAAACTGCCTGTTTATGGACAGAGGTGAGATTATTATGAGTCGACACGCTCAAAATACATCCTGCATGAATCCCAAATACTTCCTCATACGATTCCGCCTGCTCACTATCAGAACAACAAGCATTGGCAAATATGGTTGCCAAATGTAGCGTGCACTGCAGTCATGTTTTCCGGTGATACCATCGAAAAAAAGCTTTCAAGCAAATATAGGACAATAGCAATTCAACAACAGGTGTCAGCCCCCCCTTATTAAACTTACCTTGGTGTAATATAAAATCCACAGCTCATTCAACCTCTCCTTCGAAGCCATTCTCCACCGTCCTTCTGTGTGTAATTCCTTGGTTTCAGTATGAAGGTATCATTGTACTTTACATTTGTTTGCAATAAGAGCGTTAAGATGTTTCCAGAAAAAAGGACGAAACATTGATCTCTTGTAACATCTTGGCAACATAGCTCGCAGTATCCAAAGTGATCGACAGACAGAATATTGTATGCTCTCCCCAAAGTTTAGCAGATTGCCAAATTAATTATAAAAGACATGGTTAAAAAAAAAAAAACAATCTGCCGTGGATATCATGTCAAGAGCAAGAACAGATCAGGAATTCCAAAGCAAAATAAACCCGAATGAATATGATGATCCCCCAATTGCGAAGTAATTCCCACGGACACAGCAGTCCGATGGTATCTTATTATAATACGGTTTACGTCTTAATATACAGTTATGCATCTCCTTCCATATCTACAGTAAAAGTGTCGGCGCAGTGAAGCGACAGGTCGTTGACTCCACGCCGTTCTGTAGAAGTCTCCTAAACATCCACTTTTTGGAACGTTCAAGCAAACCCTCTGGCTTCGCGACAGACTGCGAGCGCACTGTAGTATGGACAGGTAATATTCTTAAAGATACATACACCCTTTAAAAATGTCCATCTGGAAGTTATAACTAAACATTTAAACAGGACTTACAAAGGCTATAACATGTTGATGTTATAATATTTACGTTATCAAATTGAATATGATGATGAAGCCCAAATATAATCAAACATTGTCATCTCACAAAATACACTCTTAGCAGCCCCATCAAACTAAACAAAGATCATAAAGAGCATCATTATCCTTCAAAAGATAGAACAATGTGCATATTGAACTGACAGGCAATGTGGGGATTTCTGGGAAATGACAATAGTCTGTGCCAAATGTTCCCAAAGGATTTGTCCTAATTACTTGAATCAGCTATGTTAATTGAATAGAGCTAGAAATCCATTTCTATGCTATAAACAGACATGTAGAGGCCGTTTCCCTGACCACAGATTACTCCTAATACTGCACTTAAAAGCATTTTCAATGGGGATTCTTAATTGAGCTTGGTGTTTAGTCCAGGACTAGGCTGTGCCCTGGAAACCATCCCATAGTGTGTTTCTCTTGAGTCTTGCCCATTGCCCACTTGGCTTGTGGATCTCTCTCTCTCTCCTCTATAAACACAGCCATCCAAGCTGATCCCCTCCCTTTCCAGTGTTTATATCTGACAGTAAGAAGTACAGAGCACTAAAGCCATAAAAGCAGAGGTATTAAACAAATATATAACCATGACAGGTACAGGCTTACAGTGAAACATCTATTCAACAGGGAACAGTATGGTACACTGTATGGATTTCCTATAACTGGATCTTGTTAATTCATGTATTTGAACAAATGAGGGGTAGAAAGACACGTTAGTCTCAGAAACCAAGAACTAAAATCTTGCGTAATTGCGTCATGAGTGATTGTGTGTACATAGGCTATATCATTGGAAAACATATGTAATTGAACATGTACAGTTAGTTGTGTATACGAAGGAATAGCTTCCTTATTGTGTCAGTACAGATGGTTCCTTATTTCATGGTTCATTGAACAAATTACAAAAGACAGACAAGAAAGAACGTAATAGTTTTACTTCAGCCAGTCAATATTTGATGATTTTTTTTTTTTACGGTCAGATTTTCAAAGACTTACTGATAATTTAACGTACCAACTCAAAGATGTTCAGTCAAAGGTGGAGCTTCGGGGAAACTACACTGTTTAAACGGGTTGGAACTGAAGGGATTGGGTGGTATCCCGGGCCGGTATCCTCGTTCCAATACGATAACACTGCCTCTCAATGACCTCACACTAGTCACTCAGGGGCTCCCGAGCGGCACAGCGGTCTAAGCACTGCATCTCAGTGCTATAGGCGTCACTACAGATCCTGGTTCGATTCCAGGCTGTATCACAACCGGACGTGATTGGGAGTCCCATAGGGGTGGCGCACAATTGGCCCAGCGTCATCCGGGTTAGGGGTTTGGCCGGGTAAGCCGACTTGTAAATAAGAATTTGTTCTTAACTTGCCTTGCTAGTTAAATAAAAACATTATTATTATCAATCTAATCCATCATACAGTCAATTTCCTCTGTCCCATAATCTGTAGCTTTGTAGAGGAACTGTGGATTACACCCCAGAGGCTGATATAACTGATTATACATAGGATTGGATAGACAATTTCTTTGATAAAGCTCAAGATTCAAATGTCTGGGTTTAGTACATTTTTTTGTAAGAAGGGAGAAAAAACTATATTTCTGTGTATGACCAATGACACAGTTAGTGATTGTGTGTGATGGTGAGTTTTTAACACAGAGCCAACCATAGAGATCCTATTAAATGTGTATTCTAATTCCTAATTCTATGGGAAAAACACTGGTCAACAGGAGGATGGCCACAACAGAACCTCCAGGCAGGCAGCTGTAATATTGCCATGGCAATGGCCTACATTCCACACCAGGACCTACCCACTACCCAGTGCTGGCTGGGTGGCCCTCTGTTGGGCGAGCTGGGCCTCTCTCTCTTATATGAAGGATGAATACAAAGCCACCCTCACTCACGTGCTGATATAGACTGACAGTTGTAGAATATCATTATTTGTGTTGAGATTCAGGAGCATAGGCTATACTGAAAAGATTTGGCATAGGTCCTCAGATCCTCAAAAGGTTATACAGCTGCACCATCGAGAGCACTGGTTGCATCACCGCTTGGTATGGCAACTACTCTGCATCCGACTGCAAGGCGCTACAGAGGTTAGTGTGTATGGCCCAGTACATCACTGGGGCCAAGCTTTGTGCCATCCAGGACCTCTAGACCAGGCAGTGTCAGAGAAAGACCCTAAGAATTGTTAAGGCTCCAGGCCACCCAAGTCAGACTGTTCTCTCT
>NW_022265970.1:201188-213572 GCF_002021735.2 Oncorhynchus kisutch | reverse complement strand
GCAAAAAAATACTTGAATCAGTTATAGAACCCATTGCCCTTTATGGTTGTGAGGGTCTGGGGTCCGCTCACTGACCAAGAATTCACAAAATGGGACAACACCAAATTGAGACTCTGCATGCAGAATTCTGCGCAAAATATCCTGTGTACAACGTAAAACACCAAATAGCATGCAGAGCAGATTTAGGCCAATACCCACGCTAATTATCAGAGTCCAGAAAAGCCTTTAATTCTACACAACCTCTAAAAGGAAGCGTTTCCCAAACCTTCCATAACAAAGCCATCACCTACAAGAGATATGACCTGGAGAAGAGTCCCTAAGCAAGCTGGTCCTGGGGCTCTGTTCACAAACACAAACACACCCCACAGAGCCCCAGGACAGCAGCACAATTAGACTCAAGCAAATCATGAGAAAACAATAAGATAATTACTTGACACATTGGAAAAATTAACAAATAAACAGCAAACTAGAATGCTATTTGGCCTAAACAGAGAGTACACAGTGGCAGAATACCTGACCACTGTGACTGGCCCTAAACATAGAGAACACAGTGGCAGAATACCTGACCACTGTGACTGGCCCTAACCAGAGAGTACACAGTGGCAGAATACCTGACCACTGTGACAGACCCTAAAGAGAGTACACAGCGGCAGAATACCTGACCACTGTGACTGACCCTAAACAGAGAGTACACAGCGGCAGAATACCTGACCACTGTGACTGACCCTAAACAGAGAGTACACAGTGGCAGAATACCTGACCACTGTGACTGGCCCTAAACAGAGAGTACACAGTGCAGAATACCTGACCACTGTGACTGGCCCTAAACAGAGAACACAGTGGCAGAATACCTGACCACTGTGACTGGCCCTAAACAGAGAGTACACATGGCAGATACCTGACCACTGTGACTGGCCCTAAACAGAGAGTACACAGTGGCAGAATACCTGACCACTGTGACTGACCCTAAACAGAGAGTACACAGTGGCAGAATACCTGACCACTGTACTGGCCCTACACAGAGAACACAGTGGCAGAATACCTGACCACTGTGACGGACCCTAAACAGAGACACACAGTGGCAGAATACCTGACCACTGTGACTGCCCTAAACAGAGAGTACACAGTGGCAGAATACCTGACCACTGTGACGGACCCTAAACAGAGAGACACAGTGCAGAATACCTGACCACTGTGACTGACCCTAAACAGAGAGTACACAGGCAGAATACCTGACCACTGTGACTGACCCTAACAGAGAGTACACAGAGGCAGAATACCTGACCACTGGACTGACCCTAAACAGAGAGTAACAGTGGCAGAATACCTGACCAAGTGACTGGCCCTAAACAGAGAGAACACAGAGGCAGAATACCTGACCACTGTGACTGACCCTAAACAGAGAGTACACAGTGGCAGAATACCTGACCACTGTGACTGGCCTAAACAGAGAGTACACAGTGGCAGAATACCTGACCACTGTGAGGACCCTAAACAGAGAGTACACAGTGGCAGAATACCTGACCACTGTGACGGACCCTAAACAGAGAGTACCAGTGGCAGAATACCTGACCACTGTGACTGACCCTAAACAGAGAGTACACAGTGGCAGAATACCTGACCACTGTGACTGACCCTAACAGAGAGTACACAGTGCAGAATACCTGACCACTGTGACTGACCCTAAACAGAGAGTACACAGTGGCAGAATACCTGACCACTGTGACTGACCCTAAACAGAGACACAGTGGCAGAATACCTGACCACTGTGACGACCCTAAACAGAGAGTACACAGTGGCAGAATACCTGACCACTGTGACGACCCTAAACAGAGAGTACACAGTGGCAGAATACCTGACCACTGTGACTGACCCTAAACAGAGAGTACACAGTGGGCAGAATACCTGACCACTGTGACTGACCCTAAACAGAGAGTACACAGTGGCAGAATACCTGACCACTGTGACTGACCTAAACAGAGAGAACACAGTGGCAGAATACCTGACCACTGTGACTGACCCTAAACAGAGAGAACACAGTGGCAGAATACCTGACCACTGTGACTGACCCTAAACAGAGAGAACCAGTGGCAGAATACCTGACCACTGTGACTGACCCTAAACAGAGAGTACACAGTGGCAGAATACCTGACACTGTGACGACTGACCCTAAACAGAGAGTACACAGTGGCAGAATACCTGACCACTGTGACTGACCCTAAACAGAGAGTACACAGTGGCAGATACCTGACCACTGTGACTGACCCTAACAGAGAGTACACAGTGGCAGAATACCTGACCACTGTGACTGACCCTAAACAGAGAGTAACCAGTGGCAGAATACCTGACCACTGTGACTGACCCTAACAGAGAGTACACAGTGGCAGAATACCTGACCACAGTGACTGGCCCTAAACAGAGAGTACACAGTGGCAGAATACCTGACCACTGTGACTGACCCTAAACAGAGAGTCACAGTGGCAGAATACCTGACCACTGTGACTGACCCTAAACAGAGTACACAGTGGCAGAATACCTGACCACTGTGACGGACCCTAAACAGAGAGTACACAGTGGCAGAATACCTGACCACTGTGACTGACCCTAAACAGAGAGTACACAGTGGCAGAATACCTGACCACTGTGACTGGCCCTAAACAGAGAGTACACAGTGGCAGACATGGCTCTTAAGAGAAGACAGGCTATGTGCTCACTGCCCACAAAATGAGGTGGAAACTGACCTGCACTTCCTAACCTCCTGCCCAATGTATGACCATATTAGAGAGACATATTTCCCTCAGATTACACAGATCCACAAAGAATTCGAAAACAACCCAATTTTGATAAACTCCCATATCTACTGGGTGAAATACCACAGTGTGCCATCACAGCAGCAGGATTTGTGAACCTGTTGCCACAAGAAAAGGGCAACCAGTGAAGAACTAACACCATTGTAATACAACCCATATTTATGTTGATTTATTTTCCCTTTTGTACTTTAACTATTTGCACATCGCTACAACACTGTATATAGACATGACATGACACTTGAAAAGTCTTTATTCTTTTGGAACTTCTATAAGTGTAATGTTTACTGTTCATTTTTATTGTTATTTCACCTTCGTTTATTATCTATTTTACTTGCTTTGGCAATGTTAACATATGTTTCCCATGCTAATAAAGACATTGAATTAAATTGAGAGAGAGAGAGAGATAGCGAGAGAGAGATAAAGAGAGAGAGAGAGAGAGAGAAAGAGAGAGAGAGAGAGAGATAGCGATAGAGAGATAAAGAGAGAGAGAGAGAGAAGAGAGAGAGAGAGAGAGAGAGAGAGAGAGAGAGAGAGAGAGAGAGAGAAAGAGAGAGATAGAGAGAGAGAGAGATAGCGAGAGAGAGATAAGAGAGAGAGAGAGAGAGAGAGAAGAGAGAGATAGCGAGAGAGAGATAAAGAGGAGATAGCGAGAGAGAGATAGCGCGAGAGAGAGAGAGAGAAGAGAGAGAGAGAGAAGAGAGAGAGAGAGAGAGAGAGAGAGAGAGAGAGAAGAGAGAAAGAGAAGAGAGAGAGAGAGAGAGAGAGAAAGAGAGAGATAGAGAGATAGAGAGATGGACAGCCTGTAACTTCACACCTGACAGAATTCCAACCCCATCAAGTCATCAATACAGCTACAAAACAACATTCAGAAACAAACAACATTCAATGAATTGTAAAAATCGACTTGAATATAGCGTGAAGAACTTAAGATATAAGCCTACATATCAAGACATCAAGCAGATACCGTAGTACAACACGCTGACTAGTCTAGCCTACAATAACATAATATCTCTCTATGTCAGGTTACTGTCAGGTAACCCACACACACACACACACACAACATATCAGCTGCTTAGATATCTGTGAAGTAAAGGACACTTTTCTGACTGTGTGGAGCAGCGTCTACAGACAGACACACAGACAGACAACAGACATGTAGCTCACCTATCCTGAAGACTATAAATCCTCTACTGGGAAGTAAGTGGGGATATGAAAGACAGTTTGCCAGAGTGACAGTCAACTGAACTGAATAAAGTCAAAAGTCTGAAATCTGTTGTAAATCTACAGCAGTCCATGTATTAGTCTGTTAAGGCCATTATTTGCATGAAACACAAGCTGTTTTAGAGAACCCACAGGTCAGTACTGAATTGTGACATTAACTTACTAACACAATTTAAACTTCACTTTTAGGTTCCCAGGTTTTAGTCTGCCTTCAATAACAGCAGAAAATAAAATACATTTGACTTTAGGTGACCATTCTCCAACTTTTCTGACCTTAATGCTCAGGTAGTTGTCCACAGCTCCTGGACTTGGCTCGGGAGTGCATCTTATCAGTGACAACATTTAGGTAAGAAGAAAGCACCAAAAGATCAAATCCAGTGGGTGACGGCTGAGTCATTGCTGTAGGACTGGCATGTCCAGAGCCTTGTCCAGAGCCACGCCAGTTTCAGCCCTTTACTGTCCCTCTCTCTCCCTCCTGTTCTCTCTCCTGTAGTGCAGGGCAGGGCAGCCAGTTTCAGCCCTTTACTGTTCCTCTTCTCTCCCTCCTGTTCTCTCTCCTGTAGTGCAGGGCAGCCAGTTTCAGCCCTTTACTGTCCCTCTCTCTCCCTCCTGTGCTCTATCTCCTGTAGTTGCAGGGCAGGGCAGCCAGTGTTAAACTAAACTCCGGTGGAAGCGTGAGAGAGGCAGCGAGCTCAGTTCCCCGCTACAACCCTCCCTCCCTCCCCTCCCTCCCTCAACAAAAGCACCCCCTCCCTCCCTCCTCCCCTTTGCTACTCTGCTACTGAAGCCTCTCTCTTGCTCTCTCTCCGGCTGGATTTATGCATACTGATGCAACTTCCCTTGGCCATTCAGAAAACACACAACCTGACCTGACCCAGAACAACAATACCCCCCCTCTCCACCTCCCTCTCTCTTCACTTCACTGCCCAGCAGGGGTACAACTCAGACCATCTACCTCCCCCTTCCCTGACCCCCTACACCCCCCCCCCCCCCCCCTACACCCCCATGGCCCTCTTTGTCCTGACACAGGGACCAGGGTTTCAGCTTATTCTGCTGCGTTTCAAAAGGACTTGGGGAGAGTGAAAGAGAAGAAGACATCAGTATGGCATCGGTCAGTGGTCGGAGGTCAGACACGACAATGGTGCTCCTTTAAATCTGTTCAGAGGGGGAGAAGCCCGAGCCCTAATCCTTAAATTACCAGTGACATGTGTAGGACATCTCTCCTGCTCAGGAAGACAGATGTGACGTGTTCAAAAACAGATTAGACTTCATTACCGACTTTCACTTAAGAAGTGATGTTGTTGTCAGCTATTCTTTTTTTAGTTAACTTGACTAGTCAAACCATGTTTTTAGTTAACTTGACTAGTCAAAACAATGGTTTTTAGTTAACTTGACTAGTCAAACCAATGGTTTTTAGTTAACCTGACTAGTAAAACCAAAGTTTTTCAGTTAACCTGACTAGTAAAAACAATGTTTTTTAGATAACCTGACTAGTCCAAAACAATGGTTTTAGTTAACTTGACTAGTCAAACCAATGGTTTTTAGTTAACTTGACTAGTCAAACCAATGGTTTTTAGTTAACTTGACTAGTCAAAACAATGGTTTTTAGTTACTTGACTAGTCAAAACCCACCTGAACAAATCAAATCTCTTCAAATGATCAGACTTTCTCTATTACATTCGGCTGTTGTTTCACAGAGCAGTTTGTGTCCTTGACCTCAACATCATCACTCTGTCGTTAACCTCCCAGCCATCAATAAAAGAGCTCAGAAACACAGCAGACAGAGAGACGGCATCACAGCAAGCTTGTCTTTGGAGTTTACAGAATGTGAAAACTGACAAGTGTTGTCAGAGGTGCAGTCTATGCCTCTTAAATCTGTTCCCAACTGATCCCTAACCAAAACAGAGGAAATCCTTGTTCTGGAAAGGCTGTGAAGGTGGTACGAATTGGATCTTCGTGTGATATAGAGGTTAGTGGAGACGGGTCATCATATTTGGAGCAGTGAGGAGTCTTCTCAGACTGCATTAGACAGCACCAACCCCGACCCACAGCAGACAACACAGTCTGTCCTTGTCCACTGTTAACTTAACTTCAACCATTAACTTAAGTCTCCTCCAACTAACAATAACATATATTCACCATACTGCTGTTATCTCCACAACAGAAAGCATAACATATATTCACCATACTGCTGTTATCTCCACAACGGAAAACAATAACATATGTTCACCATACTGCTGTTATCTCCACAACGGAAAACAATAACATATATTCACCATACTGCTGTTATCTCCACAACGGAAAACAATAACATATGTTCACCATACTGCTGTTATCTCCGCAACGGAAACAATAACATATATTCACCATACTGCTGTTATCTCCACAACAGAAAACAATAACATATATTCACCATACTGCTGTTATCTCCACAACGGAAAACAATAACATATATTCACCATACTGCTGTTATCTCCACAACAGAAAACAATAACATATATTCACCATACTGCTGTTATCTCCACAACGGAAAACAATAACATATATTCACCATACTGCTGTTATCTCCACAACAGAAAACAATAACATATATTCACCATACTGCTGTTATCTCCACAACAGAAAACAATAACATATATTCACCATACTGCTGTTATCTCCACAACAGAAAACAATAACATATATGCACCATACTGCTGTTATCTCCACAACAGAAAACAATAACATATATTCACCATACTGCTGTTATCTCCACAACGGAAAACAATAACATATATTCACCATACTGCTGTTATCTCCACAACAGAAAACAATAACATATATTCACCATACTGCTGTTATCTCCACAACAGAAAACAATAACATATATTCACCATACTGCTGTTATCTCCACAACAGAAAACAATAACATATATTCACCATACTGCTGTTATCTCCACAACAGAAAACAATAACATATATTCACCATACTGCTGTTATCTCCACAACAGAAAACAATAACATATATTCACCATACTGCTGTTATCTCCACAACAGAAAACAATAACATATGTTCACCATACTGCTGTTATCTCCACAACAGAAAACCATTATGAACTCAATCACGACTCTCCGCCTCAGTCCCTTTTTCCATCAGATACTTATTTTGAGCACATAATAACAAACTGCATCCTCCCCCTATCTCACCCCCTCCTCCCCCTATCTCACCCCCTCCTCCCCCTATCTCACCCCCTCCTCCCCCTATCTCACCCCCTCCTCCCCCTATCTCACCCCCTCCTCCCCCCTATCTCACCCCCTCCTCCCCTATCTCACCCCCTCCTCCCCCCGTCCCCCTATCTCACCCCCTCCTCCCCCTATCTCACCCCCTCCTCCCCCTATCTCACCCCTCCTCCCCCTATCTCACCCCCTCCTCCCCCTATCTCACCCCCTCCTCCCCCTATCTCACCCCTCCTCCCTCCTCCCCCTATCTCACTCCCTCCTCCCCCTATCTCACCCCCTCCTCCCCCCGTCCCCCTATCTCACCCCCTCCTCCCCCTATCTCACCCCCTCCTCCCCCCGTCCCCCTATCTCACCCCCTCCTCCCCCGTCCCCCTATCTCACCCCCTCCTCCCCCCGTCCCCCTATCTCACCCCCTCCTCCCCCCGTCCCCCTATCTCACCCCCTCCTCCCCCCGTCCCCCTATCTCACCCCCTCCTCCCCCCGTCCCCCTATCTCACTCCCTCCTCCCCCCGTCCCCCTATCTCACCCCCTCCTCCCCCCGTCCCCCTATCTCACCCCCTCCTCCCCCGTCCCCCTATCTCACCCCCTCCTCCCCCTATCTCACCCCCTCCTCCCCCTATCTCACCCCTCCTCCCCCCGTCCCCCTATCTCACCCCTCCCCCTATCTCACCCCCTCCTCCCCCCGTCCCCCTATCTCACCCCCTCCTCCCCCCGTCCCCCTATCTCACCCCCTCCTCCCCCTGTCCCCCTATCTCACCCCCTCCTCCCCCCGTCCCCCTATCTCACCCCCTCCTCCCCCTGTCCCCCTATCTCACCCCCTCCTCCCCCCGTCCCCCTATCTCACTCCCTCCTCCCCCCGTCCCCCTATCTCACCCCCTCCTCCCTCCTCCCCCTATCTCACCCCCTCCTCCCCCCCGTCCCCCTATCTCACTCCCTCCTCCCCCTATCTCACCCCCTGGTCACTGGCCTCTCCTCTCCTCTGGCCACTGGGGGAAGCCACTGAGTCCCAGGAGTGTGTGTGGCCACTGGTCTCTCCTCTCCTCTGGCCACTAGGGGAAGCCTCTGAGTTCCAAATGGCACTCTATTCCCTACATAGTGAGCTACATTTGACCAGGGCTCTACCAGAGTAGTGAGCTATAAAGGGAAATTAGGACACACACTCTGTCTATATTTAAAGGCTACGTTTGATTTAGGAGCTTGTCTTTGAATTCACTAGGTCAAACAGTGAACATCCATCATAAACACACAGATAATATATTTTATTGCTTTCATAATATACTCAGGTCTCATTGGGAGAATATATTTGCTAATCTTGATGTGATCTCCTCAATAAATAAATGATAGATAGAAATCAGTATTGCCGTTATCTTGTTTTCCTAAATCATTAAACTCTTGATATAAAAGGGTATGAAAGAACATAACATCAGTTGTATATTTTTGGAGAATCAGTTTGTGTTTCCTCCAGTAGAGACTCTGAGAATCAGTTTGTGTTTCCTCCAGTAGAGACTCTGAGAATCAGTTTGTGTTTCTTCCAGTAGAGACTCTGAGAATCAGTTTGTGTTTCTTCCAGTAGAGACTCTGAGAATCAGTTTGTGTTTCTTCCAGTAGAGACTCTGAGAATCAGTTTGTGTTTCTTCCAGTAGAGACTCTGAGAATCAGTTTGTGTTTCTTCCAGTAGAGACTCTGTGAATCAGTTTGTGTTTCTTCCAGTAGTGACTCTGAGAATCAGTTTGTGTTTCTTCCAGTAGAGACTCTGAGAATCAGTTTGTGTTTCCTCCAGTAGAGACTCTGAGAATCAGTTTGTGTTTCCTCCAGTAGAGACTCTGAGAATCAGTTTGTGTTTCCTCCAGTAGAGACTCTGAGAATCAGTTTGTGTTTCTTCCAGTAGAGACTCTGAGAATCAGTTTGTGTTTCCTCCAGTAGAGACTCGGAGAATCAGTTTGTGTTTCCTCCAGTAGAGACTCTGAGAATCAGTTTGTGTTTCTTCCAGTAGAGACTCTGAGAATCAGTTTGTGTTTCCTCCAGTAGAGACTCTGAGAATCAGTTTGTGTTTCCTCCAGTAGAGACTCTGAGAATCAGTTTGTGTTTCTTCCAGTAGAGACTCTGAGAATCCGTTTGTTTCTTCCAGTAGAGACTCTGAGAATCAGTTTGTGTTTCTTCCAGTAGAGACTCTGAGAATCAGTTTGTGTTTCTTCCAGCAGAGACTCTGAGAATCAGTTTGTGTTTCCTCCAGTAAAGACTCTGAGAATCAGTTTGTTTCTTCCAGTAGAGACTCTGAGAATCAGTTTGTGTTTCTTCCAGCAGAGACTCTGAGAATCAGTTTGTGTTTCCTCCAGTAGAGACTCTGAGAATCAGTTTGTTTCTTCCAGTAGAGACTCTGAGAATCAGTTTGTGTTTCTTCCAGTAGAGACTCTGAGAATCCGTTTGTTTCTTCCAGTAGAGACTCTGAGAATCAGTTTGTGTTTCTTCCAGTAGAGACTCTGAGAATCAGTTTGTGTTTCTTCCAGCAGAGACTCTGAGAATCAGTTTGTGTTTCCTCCAGTAAAGACTCTGAGAATCAGTTTGTTTCTTCCAGTAGAGACTCTGAGAATCAGTTTGTGTTTCTTCCAGCAGAGACTCTGAGAATCAGTTTGTGTTTCCTCCAGTAGAGACTCTGAGAATCAGTTTGTTTCTTCCAGTAGAGACTCTGAGAATCAGTTTGTGTTTCTTCCAGTAGAGACTCTGAGAATCAGCTTGTTTCTTCCAACAGAGACTCTGAGAAATATAAAAGTGCTGCTGTGTGTACAGGTGTAGTTGTCCTACAGTGCTTCCCGAAAATATTCATTAAATTGTTTTTTTTCCCCCTCATCAATCTACGCACAATAACCCATAATAACGAAACAGGTTTTAGTGATTTTTGCAAATTTATAAAAAATATAAAATAAAATATAACATTTACATAAGTATTCAGACCGTTTACTCAGTACTTTGTTGAAGCACCTTCGGCAGCGATTACAGCCTTGAGACTTCTTGGGTATGACGTTACAAGCTTGGCACACCTGTATTTGGGGAGTTTCTCCCATTCTTCTTTGCAAATGCTCTCAAGCTCTGTCAGGTTGGATGGGGAGCGTCGCTGCACAGAAATATTCAGGTCTTTCCAGAGATGCTCGATCGGGTTCAAGTCCGGGCTCTGGCTGGGCCACTCAAGGACGTTCAGAGACTCGTCCCGAAGCCACTCCTGCGTTGTCTTGGCTGTGTGCTTAAGGTCATCGTCCAGTTGGAAGGTGAACCTTCACGCCAGTCTGAGGTCCTGAGCGCTCTGGAGCAGGTTTTCATCTAGGGTCTCTCTGTAATTTCCTCGTTAATCTTTCCCTCGAACCTGACTAGTCTCCCAGTCCCTGCCGCTGAAAAACATCCCCACAGCATTATGCTGCCACCACCATGCTTCCCCGTAGGGATGGTGCTAGGTTTCCTCCAGACGTGATACTTGACATTTAGGCCAAAGAGTTCAATGTTGGTTTCATCAGACCAGAGGATCTTGTTTCTCATGGTCTGAGTCCTTTAGGTGCCTTTGGCAAACTCCAAGTGACCTCTCATATGCCTTTTACTGAGGAGTGGCTTTTGTCTGGCCACTCTACCATAAAGACCTGATTGGTGGAGTGCTGCAGAGATGGTTGTCCTTCTGGAAGGTTCTCCCATCTCCACAGAGGAACTCTGGAGCTCTGTCAGAGTGACCATCGGGTTCTTGGCCACCTCCCTGACCAAGGCCCTTCTCCCCTGATTGCATAGTTTGGCAAGGTAACCAGGTCTAGAAATTTGGTGGTTCCAAACGTCTTCCATTTAACCCTGCTATTACGCCATTTCCACTTCTGAGTTATCTAAAATGCTAGTTAACCTCTCTTCTTCTCCATGAAATTAAATGACTTTTCCTCATTTAGGGTCATGAGCCTACATTCAAAATGTGGACACACAGATGTGTTGTGGAATGTCTGCGTAGATTTTGTAGACAAACATGATGTTGTGGGTCATTCTGACCCGGAGGCTTTCATGTGTATAGATATTTGCACAGGTCCAAAATAAACAAGTGTATTTGATGTATATTGTTTTGACTGGTTCTGGTTGCAGTTTTATAATTCTGTTTGGGTGAAAAGGAGTTTCCTTAAGCTTCTCTTTCTCAGTGTGAGAGCAGCAGATCTCTGACACAGACATTCATAATGAGCTCCAAAATATTTTCAGTATATGAAGCCTTGTTCTGGAGCAGGTTTTCATCAAGGATCTTCTGGACTGTGACAGTGAAATAGAAGAAGAGGTTTCGGAGACAGAGGATATTTCAGAGATAGAGGACAATGCTGATGATGAATAGTTCTTTGGTGAAGAGGATACAGAGGAGTCGACCATACCAGAGAGCATGCAACAGCCATCACCCAGAGATAGAGGACAATGCTGATGATGAATTGTTCTTTGGTGAAGAGGATACAGAGGAGTCGACCATACCAGAGAGCATGCAGCAACCATCACCCAGAGATAGAGGACAATGCTGATGATGAATTGTTCTTTGGTGAAGAGGATACAGAGGAGTCGACCATACCAGAGAGCATGCAACAGCCATCACCCAGAGTAGAAAGGACAATGCAGTCTAAAGGTGGTAATGTAGAATGGTCACCGTCACCACAACAAAGTCAAGGTAGACTGTCAGCTTTCAATGTACTCCAAATGGGTCCAGGGCCTACATGACCTTCTCTGCCCCCCTCGCCAAGACAGTAAAACCAGCACCACTTGTGTAGAATGCAATAAATACATCAACAGAAAGAACAGAAAGAACACGCGTACATTGTGTTCAGACTGAAGGGATCATTTTGACCAATAGGATCAACTCACACCTAAGTCTGACTGTTACTAGGAAATACAAGAAAAATGCCTACTTGGGGAAACAGAAAATGCTTGTTTGTGAGAAGGAAATATGTTTAACAAATAGTTCTATAAATATAGAGTTTTTTAAATCATATGTTTTTGTATTTCATCTTTCGGAAATGTTTGACAAGACAAAATAAAGTTTTGGCAGGTTTCTAATTGATTCTTTGACTGTGTTGAGTGTTTATACGGTGCGGGTCAATCTGACACATACCACAATGGACATCATTTTTTCCCAGCAAAG
>NW_022265970.1:168688-196188 GCF_002021735.2 Oncorhynchus kisutch | reverse complement strand
CGTCCGGAGGTAAGGGGGACCTAGCCCCAGCTGTTCCTAGAACAGCCCGTACATACATACATACATACATACATACATACTGACTGTCTCTGGTGGCACTGTGAACAGACACCGTCCGGAGGTAAGGGGGACCTAGCCCCAGCTGTTCCTAGAACAGCCCGTACATACATACATACATACTGACTGTCTCTGGTGGCACTGTGAACAGACACCGTCCGGAGGTAAGGGGGACCTAGCCCCAGCTGTTCCTAGAACAGCCCGTACATACATACATACATACATACATACTGACTGTCTCTGGTGGCACTGTGAACAGACACCGTCCGGAGGTAAGGGGGACCTAGCCCCAGCTGTTCCTAGAACAGCCCGTACATACATACATACATACATACTGACTGTCTCTGGTGGCACTGTGAACAGACACCGTCCGGAGGTAAGGGGGACCTAGCCCCAGCTGTTCCTAGAACAGCCCGTACATACATACATACATACATACTGACTGTCTCTGGTGGCACTGTGAACAGACACCGTCCGGAGGTAAGGGGGACCTAGCCCCAGCTGTTCCTAGAACAGCCTGTACATACATACATACATACATACTGACTGTCTCTGGTGGCACTGTGAACAGACACCGTCCGGAGGTAAGGGGGACCTAGCCCCAGCTGTTCCTAGAACAGCCCGTACATACATACATACATACATACTGACTGTCTCTGGTGGCACTGTGAACAGACACCGTCCGGAGGTAAGGGGGACCTAGCCCCAGCTGTTCCTAGAACAGCCCGTACATACATACATACATACATACATACTGACTGTCTCTGGTGGCACTGTGAACAGACACCGTCCGGAGGTAAGGGGGACCTAGCCCCAGCTGTTCCTAGAACAGCCTGTACATACATACATACATACATACATACTGACTGTCTCTGGCGGCACTGTGAACAGACACCGTCCGGAGGTAAGGGGGACCTAGCCCCAGCTGTTCCTAGAACAGCCCGTACATACATACATACATACATACTGACTGTCTCTGGCGGCACTGTGAACAGACACCGTCCGGAGGTAAGGGGGACCTAGCCCCAGCTGTTCCTAGAACAGCCTGTACATACATACATACATACATACATACATACATACATACTGACTGTCTCTGGTGGCACTGTGAACAGACACCGTCCGGAGGTAAGGGGGACCTAGCCCCAGCTGTTCCTAGAACAGCCCGTACATACATACATACATACATACTGACTGTCTCTGGTGGCACTGTGAACAGACACCGTCCGGAGGTAAGGGGGACCTAGCCCCAGCTGTTCCTAGAACAGCCTGTACATACATACATACATACATACATACATACTGACTGTCTCTGGTGGCACTGTGAACAGACACCGTCCGGAGGTAAGGGGGACCTAGCCCCAGCTGTTCCTAGAACAGCCTGTACATACATACATACATACATACATACATACATACATACTGACTGTCTCTGGTGGCACTGTGAACAGACACCGTCCGGAGGTAAGGGGGACCTAGCCCCAGCTGTTCCTAGAACAGCCCGTACATACATACATACATACTGACCGTCTCTGGTGGCACTGTGAACAGACACCGTCCGGAGGTAAGGGGGACCTAGCCCCAGCTGTTCCTAGAACAGCCTGTACATACATACATACATACATACATACTGACTGTCTCTGGTGGCACTGTGAACAGACACCGTCCGGAGGTAAGGGGGACCTAGCCCCAGCTGTTCCTAGAACAGCCCGTACATACATACATACATACATACATACATACATACATACATACTGACTGTCTCTGGTGGCACTGTGAACAGACACCGTCCGGAGGTAAGGGGGACCTAGCCCCAGCTGTTCCTAGAACAGCCCGTACATACATACATACATACATACATACTGACTGTCTCTGGTGGCACTGTGAACAGACACCGTCCGGAGGTAAGGGGGACCTAGCCCCAGCTGTTCCTAGAACAGCCCGTACATACATACATACATACTGACCGTCTCTGGTGGCACTGTGAACAGACACCGTCCGGAGGTAAGGGGGACCTAGCCCCAGCTGTTCCTAGAACAGCCCGTACATACATACATACATACTGACCGTCTCTGGTGGCACTGTGAACAGACACCGTCCGGAGGTAAGGGGGACCTAGCCCCAGCTGTTCCTAGAACAGCCCGTACATACATACATACATACATACATACTGACTGTCTCTGGTGGCACTGTGAACAGACACCGTCCGGAGGTAAGGGGGACCTAGCCCCAGCTGTTCCTAGAACAGCCCGTACATACATACATACATACATACATACATACATACATACATACTGACTGTCTCTGGTGGCACTGTGAACAGACACCGTCCGGAGGTAAGGGGGACCTAGCCCCAGCTGTTCCTAGAACAGCCTGTACATACATACATACATACATACATACATACATACATACTGACTGTCTCTGGTGGCACTGTGAACAGACACCGTCCGGAGGTAAGGGGGACCTAGCCCCAGCTGTTCCTAGAACAGCCCGTACATACATACATACATACTGACTGTCTCTGGTGGCACTGTGAACAGACACCGTCCGGAGGTAAGGGGGACCTAGCCCCAGCTGTTCCTAGAACAGCCTGTACATACATACATACATACATACTGACTGTCTCTGGTGGCACTGTGAACAGACACCGTCCGGAGGTAAGGGGGACCTAGCCCCAGCTGTTCCTAGAACAGCCTGTACATACATACATACATACATACTGACTGTCTCTGGTGGCACTGTGAACAGACACCGTCCGGAGGTAAGGGGGACCTAGCCCCAGCTGTTCCTAGAACAGCCTGTACATACATACATACATACATACATACATACATACTGACTGTCTCTGGTGGCACTGTGAACAGACACCGTCCGGAGGTAAGGGGGACCTAGCCCCAGCTGTTCCTAGAACAGCCCGTACATACATACATACATACATACATACATACATACATACATACATACTGACTGTCTCTGGTGGCACTGTGAACAGACACCGTCCGGAGGTAAGGGGGACCTAGCCCCAGCTGTTCCTAGAACAGCCCGTACATACATACATACATACATACATACATACATACTGACTGTCTCTGGTGGCACTGTGAACAGACACCGTCCGGAGGTAAGGGGGACCTAGCCCCAGCTGTTCCTAGAACAGCCTGTACATACATACATACATACATACATACATACATACTGACTGTCTCTGGTGGCACTGTGAACAGACACCGTCCGGAGGTAAGGGGGACCTAGCCCCAGCTGTTCCTAGAACAGCCCGTACATACATACATACATACATACATACATACATACATACATACATACTGACTGTCTCTGGTGGCACTGTGAACAGACACCGTCCGGAGGTAAGGGGGACCTAGCCCCAGCTGTTCCTAGAACAGCCCGTACATACATACATACATACATACATACATACATACTGACTGTCTCTGGTGGCACTGTGAACAGACACCGTCCGGAGGTAAGGGGGACCTAGCCCCAGCTGTTCCTAGAACAGCCTGTACATACATACATACATACATACATACATACATACATACATACATACTGACTGTCTCTGGTGGCACTGTGAACAGACACCCTCCGGAGGTAAGGGGGACCTAGCCCCAGCTGTTCCTAGAACAGCCTGTACATACATACATACATACATACATACATACATACATACATACATACATACATACATACATACATACATACATACATACATACATACATACATACTGACTGTCTCTGGTGGCACTGTGAACAGACACCGTCCGGAGGTAAGGGGGACCTAGCCCCAGCTGTTCCTAGAACAGCCTGTACATACATACATACATACATACATACATACTGACTGTCTCTGGTGGCACTGTGAACAGACACCGTCCGGAGGTAAGGGGGACCTAGCCCCAGCTGTTCCTAGAACAGCCTGTACATACATACATACATACATACATACTGACTGTCTCTGGCGGCACTGTGAACAGACACCGTCCGGAGGTAAGGGGGACCTAGCCCCAGCTGTTCCTAGAACAGCCCGTACAGACAGACAGACAGACACACACTCACATGTATTTTACTACACACCCTCAGGAAGTGTAGAAGCCACCTGTCGTGACCCCTACATGTACATCCACCCCCTGTTGTGGGGACGACTCAGCTCCGGCCTCTTTGGAAACACAAAAGACACTGTGTTCCCCACGCGGCAGCAGCACAGGTGGCAGGAGGAGGCAAGGTGGAGTTACAGCACAGACTGACTCCCTCAGATCACACTCACAGGCTCTGTTCCAAATCACACCCTATGCCCTATATCGTGTGCTACTTTTGACCAGAACCTAGGGCTGGGCAATATGGCCAAAATATCATATCATGGTATTTTTCACATATTTGACAATATTTGTATGTTTTTGATTAATAAAAGTTCTACATTTGTTAGTGTGTGACCCTACGGTGGCAACACATATATATTCTAAATTATTTCAATGGGTTTTTCTCCATTCTGATTGGTTTATACTGTTCAATTCAACTTCAACCTAAAATAATTTCATGCATTTCCATCCATTTCTGCATTTCCTGCACTCATCTGAGATCATTTCCTGCACTCATTTGAGATCATTTCCACACTGCCACGATATGGGCAAAAATACTTGGCCTTATTTTTAACCAAATGTTGTGATTTAGATCAAAACACTTGGATGAACTTTCGGAATCAGGGAAATAGAATGTTTATTATAATTCTATAGTTAGAATATAAGTAATAGTGGACCATTTGAATACAGCTTTGTTTGACATGACAATGAATGAAAATGCCATGGATGAGTTATTGTGACAGGCTTTTACAGTATTGTTACGAACCACTGTAATGTTCAGTGTTTCCTTGGAGACCCTATAATCTTTGGCTACATTAAATCTGTATTCATATAGCCAACATATTCATGCTTTGCCTATTCCTCTTTGATTTAGAAGATACTGTTGCACAAACAACATGCTGATTTAAGTATCTACCAGTACTGATATCAGGCTGTATTAGCTAGCTACATTTGCTCTGACTCGGTACTTTTATTAGCTAACTAGCGATTAGCATTAGTGGCTAACACGATTTAGTTTAACTTCCTAAGAAAATACAAACTAGCTGTTTGCAGATGTAAGAAACACAAACTAATATTGTAATTATAGAAAGTTTGTGGATTTATATTAAGATCAAAGTGGAAACAGCATCGTTGTCATCAATATTGTTGCTTGTGCTGCATTGACCATGCAGACTGAACTCAAGTGTCTCGTGGTCAAGCAACAACAAATGCGCTCCTTGAGTGACAGGGGGCGGGACTAGGTCTGTGTGGAAAGCGGAGTGGAGAGAGAGAGCGAGAGCGGAGAGGGATGACGGAGTAAACTATAAAAATGGACGTTGCACACGGTGTATCACATTTAACAAACCAAACATTAAAATACCGTTATAGAAGGTAAAGTAAACACCCAAACTGGTCCATGCATCAATACCGGTATATAATAAAATACGGTGTAGCACCCAGCCCTAGCAGTGCCCTATGGGGTTAAAAAGGAAGTGCCATTTGGGACACTACCATCTGGTGATCTGGCTGGGAGGGTGTCAGGGAAAGATCACTGTATAATATAGGCTGACAGACTGGTCTGTGTGATTTGAGATGGCCTTTACAGTATACAGTAAAATAGTCAATATGGGATACCAGTAGACATGACAGCACAACTTTCCTAACATTACCTTTTACATTTTTATAATTCAGTATATTTTAAAAGTGCATGGCACACTCCTCTGTAGCCAGCCTGATCCCAGATCTGTTTGTTTATAATTCAGTACCTTTTTAAAGTGCATGGCACACTCCTCTGTAGCCAGCCTGATCCCAGATCTGTTTGTTTATAATTCAGTACCTTTTTAAAGTGCATGGCACACTCCTCTGTAGCCAGCCTGATCACAGATCTGTTTGTTTATAATTCAGTACCTTTTTAAAGTGCATGGCACACTCCTCTGTAGCCAGCCTGATCCCAGATCTGTTGTTTATAATTCAGTACCTTTTTAAAGTGCATGGCACACTCCTCTGTAGCCAGCCTGATCCCAGATCTGTTTGTTTATAATTCAGTACCTTTTTAAAGTGCATGGCACACTCCTCTGTAGCCAGCCTGATCCCAGATCTGTTGTTTATAATTCAGTACCTTTTTAAAAGTGCATGGCACACTCCTCTGTAGCCAGCCTGATCCCAGATCTGTTGTTTATAATTCAGTACCTTTTTAAAAGTGCATGGCACACTCCTCTGTAGCCAGCCTGATCCCAGATCTGTTTGTTTATAATTCAGTACCTTTTTAAAGTGCATGGCACACTCCTCTGTAGCCAGCCTGATCCCAGATCTGTTGTTTATAATTCAGTACCTTTTTAAAAGTGCATGGCACACTCCTCTGTAGCCAGCCTGATCCCAGATCTGTTGTTTATAATTCAGTACCTTTTTAAAAGTGCATGGCACACTCCTCTGTAGCCAGCCTGATCCCAGATCTGTTGTTTATAATTCAGTACCTTTTTAAAGTGCATGGCACACTCCTCTGTAGCCAGCCTGATCCCAGATCTGTTTGTTTATAATTCAGTACCTTTTTAAAGTGCATGGCACACTCCTCTGTAGCTAGCCTGATCACAGATCTGTTTGTTCTCTGGTCAACTCCAAGAGAGCAGAAACATACTACTGGCACACAGGCTGGTCTGTAGTTACTGAACCCAGGCTGGTCTGTAGTTACTGAACCCAGGCTGGTCTGTAGTTACTGAACACAGGCTGGTCTGTAGTTACTGAATACCAAGACCCAGGCTGGTCTGTAGTTACTGAATACCAAGACCCAGGCTGGTCTGTAGTTACTGAATACCAAGACCCAGGCTGGTCTGTAGTTACTGAACCCAGGCTGGTCTGTAGTTACTGAACCCTGGCTGGTCTGTAGTTACTGAACCCAGGCTGGTCTGTAGTTACTGAAGAACCCGACCCAGGCTGGTCTGTAGTTACTGAATACCAAGACCCAGGTTGGTCTGTAGTTACTGAAGAACAAGACCCAGGCTGGTCTGTAGTTACTGAATACCAAGACACAGGCTGGTCTGTAGTTACTGAATACCAAGACCCAGGCTGGGCTGTAGTTACTGAATACCAAGACCCAGGCTGGTCTGTAGTTACTGAAGACCAAGACCCAGGCTGGTCTGTAGTTAGTGAAGACCAAGACCCAGGCTGGTCTGTAGTTACTGAATACCAAGACACAGGCTGGTCTGTAGTTACTGAATACCAAGACCCAGGCTGGTCTGTAGTTACTGAATACCAAGACCCAGGCTGGTCTGTAGTTACTGAAGACACAGGCTGGTCAGTAGCTTCTGAAGACACAGGCTGGTCAGTAGTTACTGAAGACACAGGCTGGTCAGTAGTTACTGAAGACACAGGCTGGTCAGTAGTTACTGAAGACACAGGCTGGTCAGTAGTTACTGAAGACACAGGCTGGTCAGTAGTTACTGAAGACACAGGCTGGTCTGTAGTTACTGAAGACACAGGCTGGTCAGTAGTTACTGAAGACAGGCTGGTCAGTAGTTACCGAAGACATAGACTGGTCAGTAGCTTCTGAAGACAGGCTGGTCAGTAGCTTCTGAAGACAGGCTGGTCAGTAGTTACTGAAGACACAGGCTGGTCTGTAATTACTGAAGACACAGGCTGGTCAGTAGTTACTGAAGACAGGCTGGTCAGTAGTTACTGAAGACACAGGCTGGTCAGTAGCTTCTGAAGACACAGGCTGGTCAGTAGTTACTGAAGACACAGGCTGGTCAGTAGTTACTGAAGACAGGCTGGTCAGTAGTTACTGAAGACATAGACTGGTCAGTAGCTTCTGAAGACAGGCTGGTCAGTAGCTTCTGAAGACAGGCTGGTCAGTAGCTACTAAAGACCAATAAATGAATATTAAAGACAGCCTGTCCTATGATGGCAGTGTTTTGGTCAGACTCTATCACACTCCAGTGAGAGGAAGCTGTCCACTTGATAAGATGACAACCACAAGGCCACTTCACACTACAATATCCTGTTCTTAGCTAGACTTTTCTCAGAACCCTACAAACCTTTTATCTTTACTGGACCGCTGACAGAGCAACAATCATTTGTTGAGGAATGACCTTCTCAGACACAGATTAAGTCTTGTCTTGGACTAAAAAGCATGCTCAATGGAGAATCTCAATCAACAAAATGCTTTTTAGGGTATAGGCCTAAACAAGAGGTAAGAAATTGCACATGAGTGACTGTCCTCACTGCCTTTACCTAAAACAACTCTTCCTCAACATTCGCTTGAACAGCAATTAATGAGTCTTTCAATGTCACCAAGCATAACCACCAGGTCTTCAAAGAGAACCTTTCAACAATAACTTCTACATTACAGACGTGTCTCAACAACACCACCAATCAATCTGAAGCCAAACTAAAGCCCAAACTAATCTGACTGATTTAAAAGAAGTTCTGTTCAATCAGCCAGACATAACAAATATTACCACTCACCTTATTCTGTTGCTCTGCTTTGAAGTCTCAGCCTAAAACAACACATGGAGGAGGAGGTTCAGGTAGAGGAGGAGGTGCAGGAGGAGGAGGAGGTGAAGGATGAGGAGGAGGTGAAGGAGGAGGAGGAGGTGCAGGAGGAGGAGGAGGTGCAGGTAGAGGAGGAGGTGCAGGAGGAGGAGGAGGTGCAGGAGGAGGAGGAGGTGAAGGAGGAGGCGGAGGTGCAGGAGGAGGAGGAGGTGAAGGAGAAGGAGGAGGTGAAGGAGGAGGAGGCGGAGGGGAAATGGGGGGCGGAGGAAAAGGGGGAGGAGGTGGAGGAGAGGGAGATGGAGGAGTAGGAGGAGGAGTTAGAGGAGGAGTTGGAGGAGAGGGAGATGGAGGGGTAGGAGGAGGAGTTAGAGGAGGAGGAGGAGTTGGAGGAGGAGTTGGAGGACGAGGAGGAGTTGGAGGACGAGGAGGAGGGGGAAGAGGAGTTCGAGGAGGTGAGATGTTTCACGGTTGGCTTCCTCTATTGTGCTCAGCTGACAGCTGTCTAACCATCTAACCCAAGTGGCCTGAGGTGGTCTAGCTGTCTAAACCACTGCCCCCAGAATACATGTACTAGTGCACGTGTGGGTTATAATCCAACACACTGCTATTCAGGCACACGGTCTCCCCCATCTTTTCTGACAGGTGAAATAAAAATGGAAAATGGAAAAATTGTAACCCAGAGAGGACCAGCCCCCAAAGACCCAGGGAGATTCTCAAAAGCTCGTCCTCTCCTCGACTCCTCCATGACCCGGACACCGATAAGAGGTGGAGTGGTCGAGGAGAGTGTCAATTAGTTAGTAAGCGAACTGAGGGGTGTCCTCACCTCGTTGATAACCTCCTCCCCCCCGAGGAAGCACAAGAGTATCATACCTGAGTCATTCGCCGAAGAGTTTTGAGATCCGCCAACGCTGCCTTTGAATCAGTTGTTGTTTACTCGGAGGAAGAAAGCAGGCACATATTTAAAAACAATATCCTACTAAGTATTATATCTATGAAATGTCTAGCACAACTAGCTACATGTCTTTTTACTACATTATACATTTCATTTGGGATTCCAACCCTGGAGACGTCATGACGTGCCAGTGAAGAAGGAGAGTCTCATTTCATACAAGTCTGTTTACACATTTCCTCTCCTCCCCTCCTCCCCTTGGTTACCGTTGCCCTTTTTCAAAAGCAGGCGAGGAGGATGGAGGAGTTTAGCAAACCAACTGAGAATCTCCCCTAGTCCTGGAGGAGCCTGACGGGTCCCATCAGCCACTCTGCTCTGTGAATCTCCCCTAGTTCTGGAGGAGCCTGACAGGTCCCATCAGCCACTCTGCTCTGTGAATCTCCCCTAGTTCTGGAGGAGCCTGACGGGTCCCATCAGCCACTCTGCTCTGTGAATCTCCCCTAGTTCTGGAGGAGCCTGACGGGTCCCATCAGCCACTCTGCTCTGTGAATCTCCCCTAGTTCTGGAGGAGCCTGACGGGTCCCATCAGCCACTCTGCTCTGTGAATCTCCCCTAGTTCTGGAGGAGCCTGACAGGTCCCATCAGCCACTCTGCTCTGTGAATCTCCCCTAGTTCTGGAGGAGCCTGACGGGTCCCATCAGCCACTCTGCTCTGTGAATCTCCCCTAGTTCTGGAGGAGCCTGACGGGTCCCATCAGCCACTCTGCTCTGTGAATCTCCCCTAGTTCTGGAGGAGCCTGACGGGTCCCATCAGCCACTCTGCTCTGTGAATCTCCCCTAGTTCTGGAGGAGCCTGACGGGTCCCATCAGCCACTCTGCTCTGTGAATCTCCCCTAGTTCTGGAGGAGCCTGACGGGTCCCATCAGCCACTCTGCTCTGTGAATCTCCCCTAGTTCTGGAGGAGCCTGACGGGTCCCATCAGCCACTCTGCTCTGTGAATCTCCCCTAGTTCTGGAGGAGCCTGACGGGTCCCATCAGCCACTCTGCTCTGTGAATCTCCCCTAGTTCTGGAGGAGCCTGACGGGTCCCATCAGCCACTCTGCTCTGTGAATCTCCCCTAGTTCTGGAGGAGCCTGACAGGTCCCATCAGCCACTCTGCCCTCCAGGCATCTCAATTCTTCAGTGGGGCGTGACTCAGCCCTCCTATCTGGCCCCATCTCCTGTTTGACTAACTGCCCCCCCCCTCAGCCCTCCTGCCTTCCCCTGCTCGTCCTCCTGCCCCCCCCCCCCACACGCCCCCCCCCCCCCCCCCCCTGTCCCCCCTCTTCTCTCCTGAACCCCTGAATACCACCACTCTGCCCTCCTGCCTCCCACCCAGCCCTCCCTCTGCCCTGACACACAACACAGGAAAGAAATATGGGCCCTTCGTTCTAGCCCGAGTCCCAAATGGTACCCTCTTCCCTATTTAGTGCAATACCTTTTCTCTATATACAGCACCAGTCAAAAGTTTGGACATATCTACTCATTCAATGGTTTGTCTTTATTTTTACTATTTTCCACATTATAGAATAATAGTGAAGACATCAAAACTATGAAATAACACATATGGAATCATGTAGTAACACCAAAAAAGTGTTAAACAAATCAAAATATATTTAATATTTTAGATTCTTCAAAGTAGCCACCCTTTGCATTGATGACAGCTTTGCACACTCTCAACCAGCTTCACGAGGAATGGTTTTCCAACAGTCTTGAAGGATTTACCACATATGCTGAGCACTTGTTGGCTGCTTTTCCTTCACTCTGCAGTTCAACTTATCCCAAACCATCTCAAGGAGGGATGAGGTTGGGTGATTGTAGAGGCCAGGTCATCTGATGTAGCACCATCACTCTCCTTCTTGGTCAAATAGCCCTTACACAGCCTGGAGGTGTGTTTTGGGTCATTGTCCTGTTGAAAAACAAATGATAGTCCCAATAAGCCCAAACCAGATGGGATGGCGTATAGCTGCAGAATGCTTTGGTAGCCATGTTGGTTAAGTGTGCGTTGAATTCTAAATAAATCACAGACAGTGTAACCAGAAAAGCACACCCACACCATAACACCTCCTCCTCCATGCTTCACGGTGGGAATCACACATGTGGAGATCATCCGTTCATCTACTCTGCGTCTCACAAAGACATAGAGATTGGAACCAAAAATGTCAAATTTGGACTCATGAGACCAAAGGACAGATTTCAACAGGTCTAATGTCCATTGCTCATGTTTCTTTGCCCAAGCAAGTCTCTTCTTCTTATTGGTGCCCTTTAGTAGTGGTTTCTTTGCAGCAATTTGACCATGAAAGCCTGATTCACGCAGTCTCCTCTGAACAGTTGATGTTGAGCTGTGTCTGTTACTTGAACTCTGTGAAGCATTTATTTGGGCTTCAATCTGATGTGCAGTTAACTCTAATGAACTTATTCTCTGCAGCAGAGGTAACTCTGGGTCTTCCTTTCCTGTGACGGTCCTCATGAGAGCCAGTTTCATCACAGCGCTTGATGGTTTTTGCGACTGCACTTAAAGAAACATTCAAAGTTCTTGACATTTTCCGTATTGACTGACCTTCAAAGTAATGATGGACTGTTGTTTCTCTTTGCTTTTTTTGAGCTGTTCTTGCCATAATATGGACTTGGTCTTTTACCAAATAGGGCTCTCTTCTGTATACCACCCCTACCTTGTCACAACACAACAGCTAAAATGCATTAAGAAGGAATGTGTAGTGAAGATACTGTGGTGATTAACATGTGTAGTGAAGATACTGTGGTGATTAACATGTGTTGTGAAGATACTGTGGTGATTAACATGTGTAGTGAAGATACTGTGGTGATTAACATGTGTAGTGAAGACACTGTGGTGATTAACATGTGTAGTGAAGACACTGTGGTGATTAACATGTAAAGATACTGTGGTGATTAACATGTAAAGATACTGTGGTGATTAACATGTGTAGTGAAGATACTGTGGTGATTAACATGTGTAGTGAAGACACTGTGGTGATTAACATGTAAATATACTGTGGTGATTAACATGTGTAGTGAAAGTACTGTGGTGATTAACATGTGTAGTGAAGGTACTGTGGTGATTAACATGTGTAGTGAAGATACTGTGGTGATTAACATGTGTAGTGAAGATACTGTGGTGATTAACATGTGTAGTGAAGACACTGTGGTGATTAACATGTGTAGTGAAGATACTGTGGTGATTAACATGTGTAGTGAAGATACTGTGGTGATTAACATGTGTAGTGAAGACACTGTGGTGATTAACATGTGTAGTGAAGATACTGTGGTGATTAACATGTGTAGTGAAGACACTGTGGTGATTAACATGTGTAGTGAAGATACAGACAGTCAGATACAGGTGGATTTAGATACAGTGTATTCAGAAAGTATTCAGACCCCTTGACCTTTTCAACCTTTTGTTACGTTACAGCCTTATTCTAAAGATGATAGCATTTTTACCCTCATCAATCGACAAACTATACTCCATAAAGGCAAAGCAAAAACAGTTCTTTAGAAATTGTTGCAAATTTATAACAATAAAAATAAACGGTAATATTACATTTAAATAAGTATTCAGACCCTTTACTCAGCACTCTGTTGAAGCACCTTGGGCAGCGATTACAGCCTCGAGTCTTCTTGGGTATGACGCTACAAGCTTGGCACACCTGTATTTGGTGAGTTTCTCCCAATCTTCTCTGCAGATCTTCTCAAGTTCTGTCAGGTTGGATGGGGAGCGTTGCTGCACAGCTATTTTTAGGTCTCTCCAGAGATGTTCGATCAGGTTCAAGACTGGGCTCTGGCTGGGCCACTCAAGGCCATTCAGAGACTTGTCCCGAAGCCACTCCTGCGTTGTCTTGGCTGTGTGCTTAGGGTCGTTGTCCAGTTGGAAGGTGAACCTTCGCCCCAGTCTGAGCTCAAGTCTCATAGCAAAGGGTCTGAATACCTATAAATACCTATTAATACCTAATAAATTAGCAAAACATTTCTAAAAACCTGTTTTCGCTTTGTCATTATAGGGTATTGTGCGTAGATTGATAAAGAACAAATGAATTTAAGCCATTTTAGAATAAGGCCGTAACGTAACACAATTTGGAAAAATTGAAAGGGGTCTGAATACTTTCTGAATGCACTGTAGATACCAGCCATGCCACATTAGGGTCAAACCGGAGAAAACTGTAGATACCAGCCATGCCACATTAGGGTCAAACAGGAGAAAACTGTAGATACCAGCCATGCCACATTAGGGTCAAACCGGAGAAAACTGTAGATACCAGCCATGCCACATTAGGGTCAAACTGGAGAAAACTGTAGATACCAGCCATGCCACATTAGGGTCAAACAGGAGAAAACTGTAGATACCAGCCATGCCACATTAGGGTCAAACCGGAGAAAACTGTAGATACCAGCCATGCCACATTAGGGTCAAACCGGAGAAAACTGTAGATACCAGCCATGCCACATTAGGGTCAAACCGGAGAAAACTGTAGATACCAGCCATGCCACATTAGGGTCAAACAGGAGAAAACTGTAGATACCAGCCATGCCACATTAGGGTCAAACAGGAGAAAACTGTAGATACCAGCCATGCCACATTAGGGTCAAACCGGAGAAAACTGTAGATACCAGCCATGCCACATTAGGGTCAAACAGGAGAAAACTGTAGATACCAGCCATGCCACACTAGGGTCAAACCGGAGAAAACTGTAGATACCAGCCATGCCACACTAGGGTCAAACCGGAGAAAACTGTAGATACCAGCCATGCCACATTAGGGTCAAACCGGAGAAAACTGTAGATACCAGCCATGCCACATTAGGGTCAAACCGGAGAAAACTGTAGATACCAGCCATGCCACATTAGGGTCAAACCGGAGAAAACTGTAGATACCAGCCATGCCACACTAGGGTCAAACCGGAGAAAACTGTAGATACCAGCCATGCCACATTAGGGTCAAACCGGAGAAAACTGTAGATACCAGCCATGCCACATTAGGGTCAAACCGGAGAAAACTGTGGATACCAGCCATGCCACATTAGGGTCAAACCGGAGAAAACTGTAGATACCAGCCATGCCACATTAGGGTCAAACAGGAGAAAACTGTAGATACCAGCCATGCCACATGGTATTTAGTCAAATCACATGTTTAATATTGATATGTTGTGGTATTTAGTCAAATCACATGTTTAATATTGATATGTTGTGGTATTTAGTCAAATCACATGTTTAATATTGATATGTTGTGGTATTTAGTCAAATCACATGTTTAATATTGATATGTAGTGCTATTTAGTCAAATCACATGTTTAATATTGATATGTCACATGCCACTTACATGACTGATCCTATCTCAGTGTTAGTGTTAGAGGACTGAATATTTCTACAGCATCAAAGACTGAAAGAAACCTCAGACAACAATAGGACAAAAATAACTGAAGCTAAAAGCTGGCAAACAACTGACCCATGAAAGTAAATACCTCTGGAGACAATGATGACACAGTCAGGAGGAGAATGCCACTCTCATTCTCTCTCTCTCTCTCTCTTTCTCTCATTCTCTCTCTCTCTCTGTCTCTCTCTCTCTCCTCTCGCTCTTTCTCTCTCTCTCTCTCTCTCTCTCTCTCTCTCTCTCTCTCTCTCTCTCTCTCTCTCTCATTCTCTCTCTCTCTCTCTCTCTCTCTCTCTCTCTCTCTCTCTCTCTCTCTCTCTTTCTCTCTCTCTCTCTTTCTCTCTGTCTCTCATTCTCTCTCTCATTCTCTCTCTCTCTCTTTCTCTTTCTCTCTGTCTCTCTCTCTCTCTGTCTCATTCTCTCTGTCTCTCTCTGTCTCTCTCCCTCTTCTCTCTCTCTGTCTCTCTTTCTCTCTCCCCCTTCTCTCTCTCTCTCTCATTCTCTCTCTGTCTCTCTCTGTCTCTCTCTCTCTCTCTTTCTCCCCCCTTCTCTCTTTTTCTCCCCCCTTCTCTCTCTCTCTCTCTCTGTCTCTCTTGTCTCTCTTTCTCTCCCTCCCTCCCTCCATCCACCAGATGTCAGGTTGCATTGCCACATGGACTACAAGCAGCACTCAGCAAACAGGTGTGCATTCCTCTCTGGGCCTAACTGAGGTGGGAGCCCCTCCTCTGCACCAATAAAAACACAGTTTCCCCTCTAGGTGCTCTCCTTCACTGGGCTTGTCTGCGTCCCAAATGGAATCCTCTACCCTACATGGTGCACTACTTTTGACCAGTGCACAAAAGTAGTGCACTACATAGTGGATACGGTGCTGCCCTATGGGAGCAGTCCTATGTGCCCTGGTCAAAAGTAGTGCACTATATAGGGAATCAGGGCCCATTTTAGATGCACCCTTGATCTCAAGGGACAGGAGTGAGGCCGTAGACTTAGAACTGGGTTAAGTGCACCACAGTGGACCACTAACCCCTCTTTAACCCATCAAGTAAACTGGTGAGTCAAGACCAGAGAAAACAACCTGCTTTCTACAACAAAAAACACTCTGTCTGACAAATCTATGGAGCTAGAGAGGCAGGGTGAGATGAAGGGGAGGAGGAGGAGGACGGAGGAGGAGGAGGGAGGAGGACAGAGGAGGAGGGAGAAGGACGGAGGAGGACGGAGGAGGAGGGATGAGGACAGAGGAGGGAGGAGGACGGAGGAGGAGGACGGAGGACGGAGGAGGGATGGAGGAAGAGGAGGGATGGAGGAAGAGGAGGGTCGGAGGAGGAGGAGGGAGGAGCAGGAGGACGGAGGAGGGAGGAGCAGGAGGGAGGAGGAGGACGGAGGAGGAGGGAGGGAGGGAGGAGGAGGGAAGAGCAGGAGGGAGGAGGACGGAGGAGGAAGGAGGGAGGAGGACAGAGGAGGACAGAGGAGGAGGAGGGAGGAGAAGGGAGGAGGAGGGAGGGAGGAGGAGGAGGGAGGAGAAGGGAGGAGGAGGGAGGGAGCAGGAGGAGGGAGGACGAGGAGGGAGGACGAGGAGGACGGGAGGGAGGGAGGGAGGATGGAGGAGGAGGAGGGAGGAGAAGGGAGGAGGAGGGAGGGAGCAGGAGAAGGGAGGACGAGGAGGGAGGACGAGGAGGACGGGAGGGAGGGAGGGAGGATGGAGGAGGAGGAGGGAGGAGAAGGGAGGAGGAGGGAGGAGGAGGGAGGAGAAGGGAGAAGGAGGGAGGGAGGGAGGGAGGGAGGGAGGGAGGGAGGGAGGGAGGGAGGGAGGGAGGGAGGGAGGGAGGGAGGGAGGGAGGGAGGGAGGGAGGGAGGGAGGGAGGGAGGGAGGGAGGGAGGGAGGGAGGGAGGGACTGTAATGGCAGGTCTGCTAGTATACACCTGGTCTATATTCACTCTTTAATCTGAGGAGGAAGAAGAGGAAGGGACAGAAATGAAAGGCCAAGTCACTGATCCCTCATGTCAGACACACCACCCGGGGGCGGGGAAAACATTCACCACAAATGAATCACAGACAGACAGACAGACAATTGAACGTAACCACGGCGATGTGATGTGATGCACAATGATGGGCTTCTAGAATGCAGAGTCTACGGTTGCAAAATTCTGGTGCCTTTCACAATATTTGAAGATTTATTTGAAGATTAGCACAATCAACAGGCAATAAGCAGGACATCTGGAATCCTCTAACTGGTCTTTCTGGAAAACATTTAGGGAATTTGGGAAAAGTTGCACTAATTTTGCAGTCGTACCAAATAAGGTATTAGAGACATCAAGGACAGGGTTAATGACAGGGCTGTATGGTGACCTGGCTGTTCCCATTACACCATGACAGTCCCCCTTCAGATAAAAGGTATTTACCAAGGAGTTGAGATTCACTGTAATTAAATACTCTGGATTACAGTGACACACTGTAACACCAGCTGTGTTCAAAGGCCAAGTACCACACAGACACACATTGACAACAGGACAGAAGAACCCAGAGGCTGAACCATCTCCTCCTCGCCTTAAAACACCAGGAGCTGATGACTTGCCAAGTATGATCCTGAAACGCTACTCAACACACTGGTGCAGAACTTGAGCAGGTTAAGAAATGCCTTATTATAACTGGAACCATATTAAGACAATGTATTGACATTCTATTACAACAAGACAACTGTTTTCTGATACACAATGTTCTGTACCGATGAACTTCTGTCATTACATTCTCTTCATCTTATACATCTTCTTAGCTGTTGTGTTCCTACCTAACAAGGCATTTTGGTTTGGAACTTTTACGAAAAATAAATAAATAAGAATGACATTTGTGCGTGGAGTTAGGTAAAGGCTTTCTGGGCAGCAGCTAGACTAGCGGTTAAGAGCGTTGAGCCACTGAAAGCTTGTTGGTTTGAATCGCACAGCCGACTAGAGGAAAAATCTGCCGATGTGCCCATGAGCAAGGCATTTAACCCTAATTGCTCTTGTAAATCACTCTGGATAAGAACGTCTGCTAAATGACTAACATGTAAAATGGCACAAGAAGATCCATGGTCAATGATCATTACTAAAACAAGGCACTTTATAATTAAGAGCAGCTAATTGGGCTGTTTTTCAAGAAGTTGTAACACACACACACACCCGCCCTCATTTCCTGTACGACATAGAGGCTGGCATCAAGGGACTCATCAGGGGACATGCTCCTCCTCTGAACATTATCCTGTCCTATATCTCTGACTGAAACTCAATGCACATCTGGAGAGAGAGAGAGAGAGAGAGAGAGAGAGAGGAGAGAGAGAGATGAGAGAGGAGAGAGAGAGAGAGAGAGAGGGCGAGGCCTTTCCTGTTTCCATTGGGGCTAATTATACACCTCTGTAAAGGATGGACTAGTCTATATCTCAGGAAGAACTGCTACAGACAGACAGTGCGAGATCACTACAGCATAACACCACGACAAAAACATAGAATTTTATTTGTCACATGCGCCGAATACAACAGGTGTAGGTAGACCTTACCGTGAAATGCTTACTTACAAGCCCTTAACCAACAATGCAGTTCAAGAAAGAGTTAAGAAAATATTTACTAAATAAACTTAAGTAAAAACAAATGTTAAAAAAATAACACAATAAGAATAACGAGGCGATATGTAGAGGGTACCGGTACCGAGTCAATGTGGAGGCTATATGTAGAGGGTACCGGTACAGAGTCAATGTGGAGGCTATATGTAGTGGGTACCGGTACCGAGTCAATGTGGAGGCTATATGTAGAGGGTACCGGTACAGAGTCAATGTGGAGGCTATATGTAGAGGGTACCGGTACCGAGTCAATGTGGAGGCTATATGTAGTGGGTACCGGTACAGAGTCAATGTGGAGGCTATATGTAGAGGGTACTGGTACAGAGTCAATGTGGAGGCTATATGTAGAGGGTACCGGTACCGAGTCAATGTGGAGGCTATATGTAGAGGGTACTGGTACAGAGTCAATGTGGAGGCTATATGTAGAGGGTACCGGTACCGAGTCAATGTGGAGGCTATATGTAGTGGGTACCGGTACAGAGTCAATGTGGAGGCTATATGTAGAGGGTACCGGTACAGAGTCAATGTGGAGGCTATATGTAGAGGGTACCGGTACCGAGTCAATGTGGAGGCTATATGTAGAGGGTACCGGTACCGAGTCAATGTGGAGGCGATATGTAGTGGGTACCGGTACCGAGTCAATGTGGAGGCTATATGTAGTGGGTACCGGTACCGAGTCAATGTGGAGGCTATATGTAGAGGGTACTGGTACAGAGTCAATGTGGAGGCTATATGTAGAGTGTACCGGTACCGAGTCAATGTGGAGGCTATATGTAGTGGGTACCGGTACAGAGTCAATGTGGAGGCTATATGTAGAGGGTACCGGTACAGAGTCAATGTGGAGGCTATATGTAGAGGGTACCGGTACCGAGACAATGTGGAGGCTATATGTAGAGCGTACCGGTACCGAGTCAATGTGGAGGCTATATGTAGAGGGTACCGGTACCGAGTCAATGTGGAGGCTATATGTAGAGGGTACCGGTACAGAGTCAATGTGGAGGCTATATGTAGAGGGTACCGGTACCGAGTCAATGTGGAGGCTATATGTAGAGGGTACCGGTACAGAGTCAATGTGGAGGCTATATGTAGAGGGTACCGGTACAGAGTCAATGTGGAGGCTATATGTAGAGGGTACCGGTACAGAGTCAATGTGGAGGCTATATGTAGAGGGTACCGGTACCGAGTCAATGTGGAGGCTATATGTAGAGGGTACCGGTACCGAGTCAATGTGGAGGCTATATGTAGAGGGTACCGGTACCGAGTCAATGTGGAGGCTATATGTAGAGGGTACCGGTACCGAGTCAATGTGGAGGCTATATGTAGAGGGTATCGGTACCGAGTCAATGTGGAGGCTATATGTAGAGGGTACCGGTACAGAGTCAATGTGGAGGCTATATGTAGAGGGTACCGGTACCGTGTCAATGTGGAGGCTATATGTAGAGGGTACCGGTACAGAGTCAATGTGGAGGCTATATGTAGAGGGTACCGGTACCGAGTCAATGTGGAGGCTATATGTAGTGGGTACCGGTACCGAGTCAATGTGGAGGCTATATGTAGAGGGTACTGGTACAGAGTCAATGTGGAGGCTATATGTAGTGGGTACCGGTACCGAGTCAATGTGGAGGCTATATGTAGAGGGTACCGGTACCGAGTCAATGTGGAGGCTATATGTAGAGGGTACCGGTACCGAGTCAATGTGGAGGCTATATGTAGTGGGTACCGGTACCGAGTCAATGTGGAGGCTATATGTAGAGGGTACCGGTACCGAGTCAATGTGGAGGCTATATGTAGAGGGTACCGGTACAGAGTCAATGTGGAGGCTATATGTAGTGGGTACCGGTACCGAGTCAATGTGGAGGCTATATGTAGAGGGTACCGGTACAGAGTCAATGTGGAGGCTATATGTAGTGGGGTACCGGTACCGAGTCAATGTGGAGGCTATATGTAGAGGGTACCGGTACAGAGTCAATGTGGAGGCTATATGTAGTGGGTACTGGTACCGAGTCAATGTGGAGGCTATATGTAGTGGGTACTGGTACCGAGTCAATGTGGAGGCTATATGTAGTGGGTACCGGTACCGAGTCAATGTGGAGGCTATATGTAGAGGGTACCGGTACAGAGTCAATGTGGAGGCTATATGTAGAGGGTACCGGTACCGAGTCAATGTGGAGGCTATATGTAGAGGGTACCGGTACAGAGTCAATGTGGAGGCTATATGTAGAGGGTACCGGTACCGAGTCAATGTGGAGGCTATATGTAGAGGGTACCGGTACCGAGTCAATGTGGAGGCTATATGTAGTGGGTACCGGTACCGAGTCAATGTGGAGGCTATATGTAGTGGGTACCGGTACCGAGTCAATGTGGAGGCTATATGTAGTGGGTACCGGTACCGAGTCAATGTGGAGGCTATATGTAGTGGGTACCGGTACCGAGTCAATGTGGAGGCTATATGTAGTGGGTACCGGTACCGAGTCAATGTGGAGGCTATATGTAGAGGGTACCGGTACCGAGTCAATGTGGAGGCTATATGTAGTGGGTACCGGTACCGAGTCAATGTGGAGGCTATATGTAGAGGGTACCGGTACCGAGTCAATGTGGAGGCTATATGTAGAGGGTACCGGTACCGAGTCAATGTGGAGGCTATATGTAGAGGGTACCGGTACCGAGTCAATGTGGAGGCTATATGTAGAGGGTACCGGTACCGAGTCAATGTGCGGAGGTACAGGTTAGTTGAGCTAATTTGTACATGTAGGTAGGGGTAAAGTGACTATGCATAGATAATAAGCAGTGAGTACATGTAGGTAACATGTAGGTATTACAGACATGGTCAGGGAGAGGTTGAAAATGTCAGTGAAGACACTTACCAGTTGGTTTGCTCATGCTTTCAGTACACGTCCTGGTAATCCATCCGGCCTGTGGCTTTGGGAACATTGACCTGTTTAAAGGTCTTGCTCGCATCGATGACGGAGAGTGTGTTCACACAGTAGTCCGGAACAGCTGGTGCTCTCATGCATGCTTCAGTGTTGCTTGCCTCAAAGTGAGCATAAAAGGCATTTAGCTTGTCTGGTAGGCTTGCGTCACTTGGCAGCTCGTGGCTAGGTTTCCCTTTGTATTCTGTAAATAGTTTTCAAGTCCTGCCACATCTGACAAGCGTCAGAGCCGGTGTAGTAGGATTCAACTTTAGTCCTGTATTGATGCTTTGCCTGCTTGATGGTTCGTCTGAGGGCTTAGCGGGATTTCTTATAAGCGTTTGGATTAGTGTCCCGCTCCTTGAAAGCGGCAACTCTAGACTTGAGCTCGGTACGGATGTTGCCTGTAATCCATCGACGTCATCTGACCACTTCCATATTGAGCGAGTCACTAGTACTCCCTGCTTTAGTTTCTGCTTGTAAGCAGGAATCAGGATAGAATTATGGTCAGATTTGCCAATAGGAGGACAAGGGAGAGTTTTGTATTTTTTAAAATTTTATTTACCTTTATTTTACAAGGCAAGTCAGTTAAGAACAAATTCTTATTTTCAATGACGGCCTAGGAACAGTGGATTAACTGCATGTTCAAGGGCAGAACGACAGATTTTGTACCTTGTCAGCTTGGGGATTTGAACTTGCAACCTTTCGGTTACTAGTCCAACACTCTAACCACTAGGCTACACTACCACTGTATAACTCTGTGTGTGGAGTAAAAGTGGTCTGGAGTGTTTTTCCTCTGGTTGCACATGTGACATGCAGGTAGATTTTTAGGTCAAATGGATTTAAGTTTGCCTGCATAAAGTTACCCGGCCACTAGGAGCGCTGTTTCTGGATGAGCATTTTCATGTTTGCTTATGGCCTTATACAGCTCGTTGAGTGCGGTCTTGGTGCCAGCATCGGTTTGTGGTGGTAAATAGACGGCTACGAATAATATAGATGAAAACTCTCTTGGTAGATAGTGGGGTCTACAGCTTATCATGAGGTATTCTACCTCAGGCGAGCATTATCTCGATGCTTCTTTAATATTAGACATTGCGCACCAGCAGTTATTGACACACATTCCCGCCCCTCATCTTACCAGATGTAGCTGCTCTGTCCTGCCCATGCACGGAAAACCCAGCCAGCTCTACAGTATCCATGTCATCGTTCAGCCACGTCTCGGTGAAACATAAGATATTACAGTTTTAATTGTAGATGGTCCAGTTTATTTTCCAATGATCACACGTTGGCCAATAACACGGAGGGTAGTGGTGGTCTACCTACTCGCCGGCTAATTCTCACCAGGCACCCCGCCTTCCTCCCCCTTTTTCTCTGTCTTTTCTTCACACTGATGACAGGGATTTGGGCCTGGTCTTGACAAAGCAGTATATCCTTCGCGTCGAAATCGTTAAAGAAAAAATCTTCATCCAGTTCGAGGTGAGTAATCGCTATTCTGATGTCCAGAAGCTCTTTTCAGTCAAAAGAGACAGTAGCAGCAACATTATGTACAAAATACAGTAACATCAGGAAGACTTCAAGTCTATCACACAACCAAACTCAGAGACTATACAGTAACATCAGGAAGACTTCAAGTCTATCACACAACCAAACTCAGAGACTATACAGTAACATCAGGAAGACTTCAAGTCTATCACACAACCAAACTCAGAGACTATACAGTAACATCAGGAAGACTTCAAGTCTATCACACAACCAAACTCAGAGACTATACAGTAACATCAGGAAGACTTCAAGTCTATCACACAACCAAACTCAGAGACTATACAGTAACATCAGGAAGACTTCAAGTCTATCACACAACCAAACTCAGAGACTATACAGTAACATCAGGAAGACTTCAAGTCTATCACACAACCAAACTCAGAGACTATACAGTAGCATCAGGAAGACTTCAAGTCTATCACACAACCAAACTCAGAGACTTCAGATTTTGGGGAAAGTCTGATTTTCAAAAGAATCCATTTTGTCACTACTTGACCATGGCTCAAATTGTCTGACAGCTGAGTGTGTTGCCACATGAATAATTCATTCAGTTTTGAGCTTGAAGAGCGACTGTTCCTCTTCTAAACAAGGTTGTTTGTGAGGGTAGACTTTATCAGTATAATGACTCCTTCCTGTTTGTAGACAGATTCCTGGAATGATCTGTGTTTTCAAAGCTTTTGAGTCTGGATCAAATGTCTCTTCTAACCAGAGAGAGATGCATTCCTGCTAAACAACATGAGATCCGTGAGTGTCCCTACGGAATGGGATAACACAACTACTGATGGCAGAAGAGAAAACACCCTTCTCAGCCTGAACCTAACGGGCCGGTTTCGGCCTTAACGTGCTGTGTCTGTACACCTTTTTAACCTGCTACATGTCACTCTCAACCACAGCAGCTACAGACACTAGTCGTGCTAGGCTTCCAACATTAGCTGGGCCAGAGAAATGTGTGGCCATGATGAAACCTATTTTTCTGATGATTGAAATGTATCACGTTACAATACGAATAGGCTGCAGTGCACTGAGGAGAATGACGATCCACAAGACCAGTATCAGAACCATCCCATAATAGACTGCAGTGCACTGAGGAGAATGACGATCCACAAGACCAGTATCAGAACCATCCCATAATAGACTGCAGTGCACTGAGGAAGATGGCGATCCACAAGACCAGTATCAGAACCATCCCATAATAGACTGCAGTGCACTGAGGAAGATGGCGATCCACAAGACCAGTATCAGAACCATCCCATATTCCAATGTCAATGCCGATACATCCTAACAAAACACACCTCTGACTGCCCTGCTAATGTGCGTTGCTGGACATATGGAAAGTAGACCCGTAACTGATCCCAATGTTTTCCTGAATCAAACATCCACTCAAAACACATGGGACTTTTGATCAGATATTCAAATGGATGTTTTGTAGAAAATCTAGTTATTTATTTTATGGTTAAACATTCAAGGCTCCCTTTGTTATTTCATGGAAATATATATATGCTTGATTGCATTTAATGAAATGAATGCCTCGTATGCTGTGTAATGACATGGATGCCTCGTATGCTGTGTAATGACATGAACGCCTCGTATGCTGTGTAATGACATGGATACCTCGTATGCTGTGTAATGACATGAATGCCTCGTATGCTGTGTAATGACATGAACGCCTCGTATGCTGTGTAATGACATGGATACCTCGTATGCTGTGTAATGACATGAATGCCTCGTATGCTGTGTAATGACATGAATACCTCGTATGCTGTGTAATGACATGAATACCTCGTATGCTGTGTAATGACATGAATACCTTGTATGCTGTGTAATGACATGGATACCTCGTATGCTGTGTAATTACATAATACCTTGTATGCTGTGTAATGACATGAATACCTCGTATGCTGTGTAATGACATGGATACCTCGTATGCTGTGTAATGACATAATACCTTGTATGCTGTGTAATGACATGAATACCTCGTATGCTGTGTAATGACATGGATACCTCGTATGCTGTGTAATTACATAATACCTTGTATGCTGTGTAATGACATGAATACCTCGTATGCTGTGTAATGACATGGATACCTCGTATGCTGTGTAATGACATGAATACCTCGTATGCTGTGTAATGACATGAATGCCTCGTATGCTGTGTAATGACATGAATGCCTTGTATGCTGTGTAATGACATGAATGCCTCGTATGCTGTGTAATGACATGAATGCTTCGTATGCTGTGTAATGACATGGATACCTCGTATACTGTGTAATGACATGAATGCCTCGTATGCTGTGTAATGACATGGATACCTCGTATGCTGTGTAATGACATGAATACCTCGTATGCTGTGTAATGACATGAATGCCTCGTATGCTGTGTAATGACATGAATGCCTCGTATGCTGTGTAATGACATGAATGCCTCGTATGCTGTGTAATGACAATGGATACCTCGTATGCTGTGTAATGACATGAATGCCTCGTATGCTGTGTAATGACATGAATGCCTCGTATGCTGTGTAATGACATGGATACCTCGTATGCTGTGTAATGACATGAATACCTCGTATGCTGTGTAATGACATGAATGCCTCGTATGCTGTGTAATGACATGAATGCCTCGTATGCTGTGTAATGACATGAATATCTCGTATGCTGTGTAATGACATGAATGCCTCGTATGCTGTGTAATGACATGAATGCCTCGTATGCTGTGTAATGACATGAATGCCTCGCATGCTGTGTAATGACATGAATACCTCGTATGCTGTGTAATGACATGGATACCTCGTATGCTGTGTAATTACATAATACCTTGTATGCTGTGTAATGACATGAATACCTCGTATGCTGTGTAATGACATGGATACCTCGTATGCTGTGTAATGACATGAATACCTCGTATGCTGTGTAATGACATGAATGCCTCGTATGCTGTGTAATGACATGAATGCCTTGTATGCTGTGTAATGACATGAATGCCTCGTATGCTGTGTAATGACATGAATGCTTCGTATGCTGTGTAATGACATGGATACCTCGTATACTGTGTAATGACATGAATGCCTCGTATGCTGTGTAATGACATGGATACCTCGTATGCTGTGTAATGACATGAATACCTCGTATGCTGTGTAATGACATGAATGCCTCGTATGCTGTGTAATGACATGAATGCCTCGTATGCTGTGTAATGACATGAATGCCTCGTATGCTGTGTAATGACATGGATACCTCGTATGCTGTGTAATGACATGAATGCCTCGTATGCTGTGTAATGACATGAATGCCTCGTATGCTGTGTAATGACATGGATACCTCGTATGCTGTGTAATGACATGAATACCTCGTATGCTGTGTAATGACATGAATGCCTCGTATGCTGTGTAATGACATGAATGCCTCGTATGCTGTGTAATGACATGAATACCTCGTATGCTGTGTAATGACATGAATGCCTCGTATGCTGTGTAATGACATGAATGCCTCGTATGCTGTGTAATGACATGAATGCCTCGCATGCTGTGTAATGACATGGATACCTCGTATGCTGTGTAATAACATGAATGCCTCGTATGCTGTGTAATGACATGAATGCCTCGTATGCTGTGTAATGACATGAATGCCTCGTATGCTGTGTAATGACATGGATACCTCGTATGCTGTGTAATGACATGAATGCCTCGTATGCTGTGTAATGACATGAATGCCTCGTATGCTGTGTAATGACATGGATACCTCGTATGCTGTGTAATGACATGAACGCCTTGTATTTTTATTTTTATTTTACCTTTATTTAACTAGGCAAGTCAGTTAAGAACAATTTCTTATTTTCAATGACGGCCTAGGAACAGTGGGTTAACTGCCTGTTCAGGGGCAGAACGACAGATTTGTACCTTGTCAGCTCGGGGATTCGAACTTGCAACCTTTCGGTTACTAGTCCAACGCTCTAACCACTAGGCTACGCTGCCGCCCCGTATGCTGTGTAATGACATGGATACCTCGTATGCTGTCTAATGACATAAATGATGAATTTATTGTATTGAAGAAGGCTAAGTCAGGTTAAGACAGATAAAACAGGATGTGATGTCACAGCTCCATGGTGGATACAGTAGATTATATAAGGTTACTATGTGGGTCAAGAGAAAAATAACACACTTTATCCAGGCTACATTATGGCATGCATTCAGGCTAGATTATGGCATGCATTCAGGCTACATTATGGCATGCATTCAGGCTACATTATGGCATGCATTCAGGCTACATTATGGCATGCATCCAGGCTACATTATGGCATGCATTCAGGCTACATTATGGCATGCATCCAGGCTACATTATGGCATGCATCCAGGCTACATTATGGCATGCATTCAGGCTACATTATGGCATGCATCCAGGCTACATTATGGCATGCATTCAGGCTACATTATGGCATGCATTCAGGCTACATTATGGCTGGCATTCAGGCTACATTATGGCATGCATTCAGGCTACATTATGGCATGCATTCAGGCTACATTATGGCATGCATCC
>NW_022265970.1:158688-163688 GCF_002021735.2 Oncorhynchus kisutch | reverse complement strand
CAAAAGTTTTGTATTAAGTTTTTCAGATTCTACGAATAACAATAATCTGAAATAAACATTGACTTTATTCTCTCTTCATTAGCAATAACAACTATTGTATCACATGAAGAAATAGTTAATTATTCAGTTGAGGACAAGTGATGAGGACAACAGTGGATTTGGCATCCTATGGGCCCTATAGATCAGAGGGGAATATGCTCTCGGTCTGCATCCCAAATGGCACCCTATTCCCTATATAGTGCCCAACAGTGCCCATAGGGCCCAACAGAGAATAGGGTGCCATTTGGGACACTGGGAATCACCCAGCAGGAGTCTTCTTCCCCATCCATCGCTTCACAATTCAACTCTCTGCGTCCTGTTTCGCTCACTCCGTTTCCCCAACAATATGCTGGTCAGTAAATGAAAGAGGGGAAAGTACAACTGTTGACAGCTCGTCAGGGTCTGACTCAAATGAAAGTAAAGAGACAAAATGTCTTCATTTGTTGGGAAAAGGAGTCTTAACGTGTTTCCAAATGGCACCTTATTCCATATATGGTTTTCCTATGGGTAGTGGTTAAACGTAGTGCACTAAACAGGGAGCCATTTGGGACTGACATTAGAATTAGTGAAGCATTTTCCCTCCAGATTGGACTCAGGAGCTTGGGGCTTAATGAAGTGGAAACAGGGGATGGGGAGTGTGGGGGTGGCCAGGCCAGGCCAGGCCAGGGGTAGGGTAGTAGGGTAGTAGAATGGGGCAATTGTTGTCAAGAAAGCCCTCATGTCGAGTCTGCTTTGATGTCTTCCTGCAGGGATAGAGTTCATTTCAACAGTAGCATTCAACCCCAAAGCCAATTTTTGTTTGCAGATTACTAACAAATTGTTTGGAGAAAATTCTTACTTTCTCTGTAAAGTATGTTGTGAAATGCACTTTAAATTAATTGTAACTTGACAAGTTTGTGGACTAATTTACAACATTCATTTATTATTTATAATTGTCAGGTATGAGGCATTTTCCACAAAATGTTTTTAAATAGCTGAATTACTCGACATCCTGACCTCAGCATCCACTGATCTGTAATGTTTCCATGTCATTCATTCATTCTCTCTCTCTCTCTCTCTCTCTCTCTCTCTCTCTCTCTCTCTCTCTCTCTCTCTCTCTCTCATGACAATATCAATATTCACGTAAGATTCCTCCTCTCTTTCCCAGTGCGTCTAGAGTCCTCCTCTCTTTCCCAGTGCGTCTAGAGTCCTCCTCTCTTTCCCAGTGCCTCTATAATAGTAGACAAGCTCCCACTGATCCATTGTGTCGCAAAGCCTTTCTCATGCATGTCTTGAATGAAAGCCAGCGTATCGACGGGCTAAGGATAATCACGTTTAGAAAGGCTTAGCGTCTCTAAACGAAGCTGCGCTGTGTTTCTGCCTCTTGTCTCAAACACTATTATTGTTTTACTGTGGAGAAAAACATCAGGAGTCTCAAATGAGATGTTCGGGAATGTGGATAGGCTATGTGAGAGCATGCAACTCAGAACAAAACGTTTAGAGCAATGCAAAACTATGTTGCCGATATAGCGGCCAACAAACATGGGTTTGGGGTGATTTAAATCGGTGTTGTTAAAATGGAAAGTTTGACAACTGCACTTTGAACACAAATTAAAAACATCGTTTTTTTTTTATAAATCAAATGTACCTGTTTGAATGTCAAGCGGATCGACGCGTCGCTTACCTTTTTGGTTTAGTTCTCACAGGTGCACAGACGCTTCCTGTCCCTCCCGCGACACACCCGAGGTCATCAAATGTCCATCTTCACTGACCGTTGTCCAACTCTTGCTCGATGGAATGAACCGAACACGTTTCAAAGTTGTGAATTAAATCGTAGTTACAAGAAGTTGTAACTTCGCTGTAAAGAAGGGACGTTGCAGAATTGTAGGTGCATTATTCTCAGCCTACAGCGTAGGATTCTTGGGATGGAAATTGCCAGTTGTCAGTGTTGGAGGAGGTTCTCTCAACAGCACAAAGTGGATATTTGCATTTAGCCAACCCTCCCCTCGCCTTTCATCGCTACCATTGTTTGTCACAGCCCGGGTTCTTATTTGGCTCCCACACAAATCCGTGATGGCCAGAGCTCAAAGAGTGTAGCGCACCCGGGAGTTGTGCTACCCTGTAATTACAATGTCGTATATGTCGTGCTATGAAACACAACATTAGTTTACTACAGACCGTTCATCTATGCGCTAATCTAATCTCTGAATCATTTAAGAAGACAATACACCTACAAAGGCGGGAATTCCAAATGGGGTGCCAATATTGACAAGGGAAATATTGACACCCAGTAAGACAGCTCATGAAACATGTATAAATTGTATGAGGCATTTATAAGTTATATTTTTCAAGAACCAATGGCTATATATAATTAATTTAAACAATCTAAAAATGTATGTATAAAAAAAAATCCCAGATTGCTCATACAAAAAATTGTTAACTCCTTATCGGTCATAACACTTTCAAAACTCGCAGAGATCTACAGTATTTGCAGCGCGTAAGGCACTTAATGTGGTGCATAGTTTGACTAGAAAGCTAGAAAGCCCTCCTAAATAAAATGGTGTCACTAGTTTTGCTATCTGCCCTTGTACGCATCGGATATATATAGATTATACATTCGATTTGTAACATGTTTTTCATTGACAAACAATCACGATGCAGACAGTTCCAGAATGCAGACAGTTCCAGAATGCACCATCCCTCCTGACAGCAACAGGTGTCCTCTAGTGGTGGCCTTGTCCGTTCCCTGGACATTGTATTCTGCTGTCTCTAACCACACTGTGGCAGCAGAGCACCATTCTTTGACGCATGGTACAAACAACCATGAAGCATTCTGGGACATAACAGGGCTAGGAAACGTAACAATATCAATATACAGTATATATAATGTTTATTAAAATACATCAACGACAAAAGACATATATGCATCATTATAATTCATGATGAAATAACATGCATATAAACACAGTATTATTACAGTAACATGTGTATACATATATAGATGTGAATGCTTACATAGCTAGATATTTCTTGCATTAAAACTGTCAGTGGTGATTTGATATTGTTCCTCTGGTTCTGGAACCCCAACAGCAGGGTTCCGGTTCCAATGAGGAAGTAGTAGAGAGAACAGCTAAGGAGCAGCACCTAACACCTGAGATACACCGTTGGGAGGAAAGCTCTCGTACACACAAGACACACGGAGAGGCAGTGTCCCAAATGTCATGCTATTCCCGAAATAGTGCACTACTTTAGACTAGAGTCCTATGAGCCCTGGTCAAAGGTTGTATACTATAAAATGGAATAGTGTGTCATTTGGGACGAAGGAGACAGTACCTAGCTTCTGGGGACAAGAAAATCTATGGGTCAACACCAAGGAGGAAATGATGTCACTTTTGATGACCTCTGACCTCTGTCCACATAGAGCTGTACTGTATCTGTTCTCCCTTTGTGAAGGTCCACGCGTAGAGAGGAGTAGCTTGGTCCAGCAGGACGTTTAACCTCATTGGATTCAGATTCAGAACTGTGTCATAGAAAACGTCTTACAAAACAGCACCACCGTGTCTTCAGCAACCCTTTACAATGGAATAACCACAGCAGTCAAGTCAGCCACACTCCAGTTTCCATCAGTGTGTCTGATCCCAGGATATCTCAGGGAAACTGTCTGGCTCTGGCAGCCTGCCTGGCACTAAATGGAGGAGGGTTCAGATCCTGAGCTGTCTGAATGGCACCTTGTTATATAGTGCACTACATTTGGCAAACGTCTACAGTGTTAGAGTTAGGGCTAACCAATAGGGCTCTGGTCAAAAGTGGTGCACTATATAGGGAATAGGGTGCCATCTCAGATTGGGCAGCCTCAGGACAGAAGCGGAGACATTCCCATTGGTGGAGGAGGTTGAGTCCTTCTTCAGACAGATGTATGTGATCAGTCGGTCCTTTAAAGGTCTCTCAGTCTCTGACTGTTACTGGCATCCTATTGGGTCATGTCTGGTGGTGGTGGTGGTAGTGGTGGTGATGGTGGTGTTCGTGGTGGTGGCGGTGCTCGTGACGCTGCACCAGAGGCAACACAAAGGACCCAGGGCTGCCGGGCAGCCCAGAACCCTGCTCCCTCTCCTTCTCCCTCTCCAGACAAGGAGGAGGGGGAGCCTGATGCTGATGCTGGGGATTGGAGTGAGGTGACAGGGGCGTTTTGGACGGGGACAGGCCCTGACCCTCCCTGGCTTTGGCCCGGAGCCGTTTGCTGTGGCTGTGCTGCAGAGGGTGCTGATGGTGGCTGGAGGAGGGGAGGTGATACACATCCTGACCTCCGTGACCCCCAGATGAGGAGTTCCCTGCATGCAGCAGGGTCTGGAGAGGAGGAGGCTGAGGAGGGTAATGTCCCCCAGCGTGGTATTTACTGGACTTGGCCCTTTCAAGTCCCCCAGTGGTCCCTCCGACGCCGGCTCCTTTAGATGTTCCTCTGGGGGACTTCAGGAAGTGTGACGCGCCCCGACCCCGGGCTTCTAGAGGGGTGTAGTTCTCACTGATGACCTGCGAGCGGCGCTGGTGGGCGTGGGCGGCGTGGGCCTCGGGCTCCTGGGAACGGGAGCGGTTCTGGGACTGGGAGGCCCGCACATGGGTCTCCTGGGGGGGTGGGGGAGGGGTGGATCCTGGAGGAGGGAGAGAGAGAGAGAGAGAATAGAGAGAGAAAAAAAGAGAGAGAGAAAGACAGAGCGAGAAAGAGAGATAGACAGAGAGAGAGATTACAGAGAGCGAGAGAGATCACAGAAAGAGAGAGAGAGAGATTACAGTGAGCGAGAGAGAGAGAGATCACAGAAAGAGAGAGAGAGAGAGAGAATACAGTGAGCGAGAGAGAGAGAGAGAGATTGCAGAGAGCGAGAGACAGGGACATCACAGAGAAAGAGAGAGAGAGAGAGAGAGAGAGAGAGAGAGTGAGAGCGAGAGCGAGAGAGATGACAGAGAAAGAGAGAGAGAAAGAGATTGCA
>NW_022265970.1:148688-153688 GCF_002021735.2 Oncorhynchus kisutch | reverse complement strand
TTATTTGGTGTTCTACGTTGTACACGGAGGATATTTTTGCAGAATTCTGCGTGCAGAGTCTTAATTTGGTGTTTGTCCCATTTTGTGAATTCTTGGTTGGTGAGCGGACCCCAGACCTCACAACCATAAAGGTCAATGGGCTCTATAACTGATTCAAGTATTTTTAGCCAGATCCTAATTGGTATGTCAAATGTTATGTTCCTTTTGATGGCATAGAAGGCCCTTCTTGCTTTGTCTCTCAGCTCGTTCACAGCTTTCTGGAAGTTACCTCTGGTGCTGATGTTTAGGCCGAGATATGTCTAGTTTTTTGTGTGCTCTCGGGCAACGGTGTCTAGATGGAATTTGTATGTGGTCCTGGCGACTGGACCTTTTTGTAAAACCATTATTTTTGTCTTACTGAGATTTACTGTCAGGGCCCAGGTAGAGTATTTCTGTATTGTTTTTAGTGAATCAACATAGTGAAGGCTTAGACTCAGGTTTTCTGGGTCTCTATGTTTTTGGTTGGATAGGTTTCGCAATTTCTTTCTTAGGATTTAGCATTTTTCATTAAACCATTTGTCATTGTTGTTCATTTTCTTCAGTTTTCTGTTTGAGAGGTCAAATATACTGTTTAGAGTTTACACCATCACTATTACAGTGAAACATTTTGTCCAGGAAGTGAAAAAGGGATTGAATTTGTTGTTGCCTAATTGTTTTTTAGTAGGTTTCCACACTACTCTCCTTTCCTCCATCTTTCTTTTTTTTTTAAACATTTTTTGGGGGGTATTTTCACCCCTTTTTTCTCCCCAATTTCGTATCAAATTGGTAGTTACAGTCTTGTCTCATCGCTGCAACTCCTGTACGGACTCGGTAGAGGCGAAGGTCGAGAGCCGGGCGTCCCCAAGCCGCACTGCTTCTTGACACAATGCCCATCCAACCCGGAAGCCAGCCACACCAATGTGTTGGAGGAAACACCGTACATCTGACGACTGTGTCAGCTTGCACTGCGCCTGGCCCGCCACAGGAGTCACTAGTGCGAGATGAGACAAGGACATCCCTGCCGGTCAAACCCTCCCCTAACCCGGACGACATTGGGCCAATTGTGCACCGCCCCATGGGCCTCCCGGTCGCGGCCGGCTGCGACAGAGCCTGGGCTCGAACTCAGAATCTCTAGTGGCACAGCTAGCACTGCGATGCAGTGCCTTAGACCACTGCGCCACTCGGGAGGCCCTCTATAGCCTTTCTTAATATTATTCAGTTCCTTTGGCTTTGATGCCTCATGATTGAATATTGCTCTGTTCAAGTAGACTGTGATTTTGCTGTGGTCTGATAGGGGTGTCAGTGGGCTGACTGAACGCTCTGAGAGACTCTGGGTTGAGGTCAGTGATAAAGTAGTCTACGGTACTACTGCCAAGAGATGAGCTGTAGGTGTACCTACCATAGGAGTCCCCTCGAAGCCTACCATTGATTATATACATACCCAGCGTGCGACAGAGCTGCAGGAGTTGTGGCACGTTTTTGTTGGTTATGTTGTTGTAGTTGTGCCTAGGGGGCACATGGGGGAGGGAATGCTGTCACCTCCAGGTAGGTGTTTGTCTCCCTGTTTGCTGAGGGTGTCAGGTTCTCTCTCTCTCTCTCAACATATATATCCCTCCCTCCATGTCTCTTACCTGGTCCAGTGGAGAGGTGGTCTCTCCTGCGAGCACTGGGCTCTGGTGCAACGGTCAGCTTGACCCGTAGGGTCTTCCTCTTACTGTGGCAGGATGAGTGATTGACCGAGGCATCCACCACATCATAGATGGTGTGCATCAGACTGGACATGTCCTGGGGAGGAGGAGGAGGAGGAGGAGGAGGAGGAGGTGGAGGAGTGGACAAACACAGCTTATTATTACACATGTTATAACACATTATAACCTTCTCAGTAAGGACAGAGATAAGGGCTCCACTGTTCCTTATATAGGGCACTAACTTTGACCAGGATCTATAGGGCTGTAGTCAAAAGTAGTGCACTATGTCGGGAGGAGGGTGCTATTTGTGATGCGGACATATGGTGTTAACCCTGGTGTCCTGACATCTGGCCCTCATACCATCATGGCCTAATCATCCCCAGCTTCCAATTGGCTCATTCATCCCCCCCGTAACTATTCCCCAGGTGGTTGCTGTAAATGAGAATGTTCTCAGTCAACTGAACCTGGTTAAATAAGGGTTGAATAAATAAAAAGAAGCCTTACCTCTTTAGTAACTTTGCCACTGTTGTCAAAATCATAGAGGGTGAAGATCCATTCCTGACGATTATCTTCCTCCACTGATACGTCACACTCTAGGTCCTGTCGGCATGGAGACACAAGGAATACTCCTTGTTAATGACAAAGACAGCATCCTGTCCAGGAAGTGTATTTATACATCAGACTGCTTCACGCTACAAGGCCGTTCTGGCTGGGACAAGACTTACGTACTTAATAACAAAAATACACCCCTATGGTTCCTGGTCAAAATGTGTGTACTATATAGAGAATAGGGTGCTATTTGGGACGAATGCTAGGTGATCATTTTTGCCTAGAAACACAAACACAGTGACTTTGACAACCAGCAGAGGGCAGCAGAGTCAAACCTTTCCTTTCCTACTGCAGCATTTATTCTCTCCACACAGTCACACTCTCCACTACTGACTGCTTTTCCACAGTCACTCACTCTCCACTACTGACTGCTTTTCTACAGTCACTCACCCTCCCCTCCTGGCTGCTTTTCCACAGTCACTCACCCTCCCCTCCTGGCTGCTTTTCCACAGTCACTCACCCTCCCCTCCTGGCTGCTTTTCCACAGTCACTCACCCTCCCTTCCTGGCTGCTTTTCCACAGTCACTCACTCTCCCCTCCTGGCTGCTTTTCCACAGTCACTCACCCTCCCCTCCTGGCTGCTTTTCCACAGTCACTCACCCTTCCCCTCCTGGCTGCTTTTCCACAGTCACTCACCCTCCCCTCCTGGCTGCTTTTCCACAGTCACTCACCCTCCCTTCCTGGCTGCTTTTCCACAGTCACTCACTCTCCCCTCCTGGCTGCTTTTCTACAGTCACTCACCCTCCCCTCCTGGCTGCTTTTCCACAGTCACTCACCCTCCCCTCCTGGCTGCTTTTCTACAATCACTCACCCTCCCCTCCTGGCTGCTTTTCCACAGTCACTCACTCTCCCCTCCTGGCTGCTTTTCCACAGTCACTCACTCTCCCCTCCTGGCTGCTTTTCCACAGTCACTCACCCTCCCCTCCTGGCTGCTTTTCCACAGTCACTCACCCTCCCCTCCTGGCTGCTTTTCCACAGTCACTCACTCTCCCCTCCTGGCTGCTTTTCCACAGTCACTCACCCTCCCCTCCTGGCTGCTTTTCCACAGTCACTCACCCTCCCCTCCTGGCTGCTTTTCCACATTCACTCACCCTCCCCTCCTGGCTGCTTTTCTACAGTCACTCACCCTCCCCTCCTGGCTGCTTTTCCACAGTTACTCACCCTCCCCTCCTGGCTGCTTTTCCACAGTCACTCACCCTCCCCTCCTGGCTGCTTTTCCACAGTCACTCACTCTCCCCTCCTGGCTGCCTTTCCACAGTCACTCACCCTCCCTTCCTGGCTGCTTTTCCACAGTCACTCACCCTCCCCTCCTGGCTGCTTTTCTACAGTCACTCACCCTTCCCCTCCTGGCTGCTTTTCCACAGTCACTCACCCTCCCCTCCTGGCTGCTTTTCTACAATCACTCACCCTCCCCTCCTGGCTGCTTTTCCACAGTCACTCACCCTCCCCTCCTGGCTGCTTTTCCACAGTCAGTCACTCTCCCCTCCTGGCTGCTTTTCCACAGTCAGTCACTCTCCCCTCCTGGCTGCTTTTCCACAGTCACTCACTCTCCCCTCTTGGCTGCTTTTCCACAGTCACTCAGCCTCCCCTCCTGGCTGCTTTTCCACAGTCACTCACCCTCCCCCTCCTGGCTGCTTTTCCACAGTCACTCACTCTCCCCTCCTGGCTGCTTTTCCACAGTCACTCACCCTCCCCTCCTGGCTGCTTTTCTACAGTCACTCACTCTCCCCTCCTGGCTGCTTTTCCACAGTCACTCACCCTCCCCTCCTGGCTGCTTTTCTACAGTCACTCACCCTCCCCTCCTGGCTGCTTTTCCACAGTCACTCACCCTCCCCTCCTGGCTGCTTTTCTACAGTCACTCACCCTTCCCCTCCTGGCTGCTTTTCCACAGTTACTCACCCTCCCCTCCTGGCTGCTTTTCCACAGTCACTCACTCTCCCCTCCTGGCTGCTTTTCCACAGTCACTCACTCTCCCCCCCTGGCTGCTTTTCCACAGTCACTCACCCTCCCCTCCTGGCTGCTTTTCCACAGTCACTCACTCTCCCCTCCTGGCTGCTTTTCCACAGTCACTCACCCTCCCCTCCTGGCTGCTTTTCTACAGTCACTCACCCTCCCCTCCTGGCTGCTTTTCTACAGTCACTCACCCTCCCCTCCTGGCTGCTTTTCCACAGTCACCCACCCTCCCCTCCTGGCTGCTTTTCTACAGTCACTCACCCTCCCCCCTGGCTGCTTTTCTACAGTCACTCACCCCCCCTCCTGGCTGCTTTTCCACAGTCACTCACCCTTCCCCTCCTGGCTGCTTTTCCACAGTCACCCACCCTCCCCTCCTGGCTGCTTTTCTACAGTCACTCACCCTCCCCCCCTGGCTGCTTTTCTACAGTCACTCACCCCCCCCTCCTGGCTGCTTTTCAAAGCAGGAATATAAAACCAGTCAAATAATGACATTCAGCAAAAGCCCTTTAACTGCCGTGACGAGCTGCAGTTGGAGAAGAGAGGGAGAAAAGGAGAAGAGAGGGAAGGGGGAGGAGGAATGCCCTACCACCACAATATAACATCATGTTTTCTTCCTGGTCCAGGAAAAAGACCTTAACCACAATTCTCAGTTACAGCTTTTCTGGAAGTAACTTTGATTCAGAGGTATCTGGTAACAGGACTGTAACTGGGAAAATAAACGTTGGGAGCGAC
>NW_022265970.1:98688-143688 GCF_002021735.2 Oncorhynchus kisutch | reverse complement strand
TGGTCTGGTCTCTACCTGAATCTTCCCACTGAGTCACATAGTCTGGTCTGGTCTCTACCTGAATCTCCCCACTGAGTCACATGGTCTGGCCTGGTCTCTACCTGAATCTCCCCACTGAGTCACATAGTCTGGTCTGGTCTCTACCTGAATCTCCCCACTGAGTCACATGGTCTGGTCTGGTCTCTACCTGAATCTCCCCACTGAGTCACATGGTCTGGCCTGGTCTCTACCTGAATCTCCCCACTGAGTCACATGGTCTGGTCTCTACCTGAATCTCCCCACTGAGTCACATAGTCTGGTCTGGTCTCTACCTGAATCTCCCCACTGAGTCACATGGTCTGGTGGTCTGGTCTCTACCTGAATCTCCCCACTGAGTCACATGGTCTGGTCTCAGATGGAACCCAAATGGGGTTCTGAGAGTATGATGTCACAAGCATCAGCATAAATAATCTTTTTTATTTTTTATTTTTTTTATTTAACCTTTTATTTTCTTCAGGGAGTCATACTGAGACCAAGGTCTGTTTTACAGATGAGTCCTGAATTACCAACATTACAGAAGTACACACTGCAAATTATACATAGAAAATGCAAGCAGGAAGAATCATAAACACATTCATCAGTAATAAGGTCCTCTATCAGCTCTCTGAATGCCCCTAAAGGCACCAAAACAAACACATTCATCAGTAATAAGGTCCTCAATCAGCTCTCTGAATGGCCCTAAAGGCACCAAAACAAACACATTCATCAGTAATAAGGTCCTCAATCAGCTCTCTGAATGGCCCTAAAGGCACCAAAACAAACACATTCATCAGTAATAAGGTCCTCTATCAGCTCTCTGAATGGCCCTAAAGGCACCAAAACAAACACATTCATCAGTAATAAGGTCCTCTATCAGCTCTCTGAATGGCCCTAAAGGCACCAAAACAAACACATTCATCAGTAATAAGGTCCTCTATCAGCTCTCTGAATAGCCCTAAAGGCACCAAAACAAACACATTCATCAGTAATAAGGTCCTCTATCAGCTCTCTGAATGGCCCTAAAGGCACCAAAACAAACACATTCATCAGTAATAAGGTCCTCTATCAGCTCTCTGAATGGCCCTAAAGGCACCAAAACAAACACATTCATCAGTAATAAGGTCCTCTATCAGCTCTCTGAATGGCCCTAAAGGCACCAAAACAAACACATTCATCAGTAATAAGGTCCTCTATCAGCTCTCTGAATGGCCCTAAAGGCACCAAAACAAACACATTCATCAGTAATAAGGTCCTCTATCAGCTCTCTGAATGGCCCTAAAGGCACCAAAACAAACACATTCATCAGTAATAAGGTCCTCTATCAGCTCTCTGAATGGCCCTAAAGGCACCAAAACAAACACATTCATCAGTAATAAGGTCCTCTGTCAGCTCTCTGAATGGCCCTAAAGGCACCAAAACAAACACATTCATCAGTAATAAGGTCCTCTGTCAGCTCTCTGAATGGCCCTAAAGGCACCAAAACAAACACATTCATCAGTAATAAGGTCCTCTGTCAGCTCTCTGAATGGCCCTAAAGGCAACAAAACAAACACATTCATCAGTAATAAGGTCCTCTGTCAGCTCTCTGAATGGCCCTAAAGGCACCAAAACAAACACATTCATCAGTAATAAGGTCCTCTATCAGCTCTCTGAATGGCCCTAAAGGCACCAAAACAAACACATTCATCAGTAATAAGGTCCTCTATCAGCTCTCTGAATGGCCCTAAAGGCACCAAAACAAACACATTCATCAGTAATAAGGTCCTCTATCAGCTCTCTGAATGGCCCTAAAGGCACCAAAACAAACACATTCATCAGTAATAAGGTCCTCTGTCAGCTCTCTGAATGGCCCTAAAGGCACCAAAACAAACACATTCATCAGTAATAAGGTCCTCTGTCAGCTCTCTGAATGGCCCTAAAGGCAACAAAACAAACACATTCATCAGTAATAAGGTCCTCTGTCAGCTCTCTGAATGGCCCTAAAGGCACCAGAACAAACACATTCATCAGTAATAAGGTCCTCTATCAGCTCTCTGAATGGCCCTAAAGGCACCAAAACAAACACATTCATCAGTAATAAGGTCCTCTATCAGCTCTCTGAATGGCCCTAAAGGCACCAAAACAAACACATTCATCAGTAATAAGGTCCTCTGTCAGCTCTCTGAATGGCCCTAAAGGCACCAAAACAAACACATTCATCAGTAATAAGGTCCTCTGTCAGCTCTCTGAATGGCCCTAAAGGCAACAAAACAAACACATTCATCAGTAATAAGGTCCTCTGTCAGCTCTCTGAATGGCCCTAAAGGCACCAGAACAAACACATTCATCAGTAATAAGGTCCTCTATCAGCTCTCTGAATGGCCCTAAAGGCACCAAAACAAACACATTCATCAGTAATAAGGTCCTCTATCAGCTCTCTGAATGGCCCTAAAGGCACCAAAACAAACACATTCATCAGTAATAAGGTCCTCTATCAGCTCTCTGAATGGCCCTAAAGGCACCAAAACAAACACATTCATCAGTAATAAGGTCCTCTATCAGCTCTCTGAATGGCCCTAAAGGCACCAAAACAAACACATTCATCAGTAATAAGGTCCTCTATCAGCTCTCTGAATGGCCCTAAAGGCACCAAAACAAACACATTCATCAGTAATAAGGTCCTCTATCAGCTCTCTGAATGGCCCTAAAGGCACCAAAACAAACACATTCATCAGTAATAAGGTCCTCTATCAGCTCTCTGAATGGCCCTAAAGGCACCAAAACAAACACATTCATCAGTAATAAGGTCCTCTATCAGCTCTCTGAATGGCCCTAAAGGCACCAAAACAAACACATTCATCAGTAATAAGGTCCTCTATCAGCTCTCTGAATGGCCCTAAAGGCACCAAAACAAACACATTCATCAGTAATAAGGTCCTCTATCAGCTCTCTGAATGGCCCTAAAGGCACCAAAACAAACACATTCATCAGTAATAAGGTCCTCTATCAGCTCTCTGAATGGCCCTAAAGGCACCAAAACAAACACATTCATCAGTAATAAGGTCCTCTATCAGCTCTCTGAATGGCCCTAAAGGCACCAAAACAAACACATTCATCAGTAATAAGGTCCTCTATCAGCTCTCTGAATGGCCCTAAAGGCACCAACACAAACACATTCATCAGTAATAAGGTCCTCTATCAGCTCTCTGAATGGCCCTAAAGGCACCAAAACAAACACATTCATCAGTAATAAGGTCCTCTATCAGCTCTCTGAATGGCCCTAAAGGCACCAAAACAAACACATTCATCAGTAATAAGGTCCTCTATCAGCTCTCTGAATGGCCCTAAAGGCACCAAAACAAACACATTCATCAGTAATAAGGTCCTCTATCAGCTCTCTGAATGGCCCTAAAGGCACCAAAACAAACACATTCATCAGTAATAAGGTCCTCTATCAGCTCTCTGAATGGCCCTAAAGGCACCAACACAAACACATTCATCAGTAATAAGGTCCTCTATCAGCTCTCTGAATGGCCCTAAAGGCACCAAAACAAACACATTCATCAGTAATAAGGTCCTCTATCAGCTCTCTGAATGGCCCTAAAGGCACCAAAACAAACACATTCATCAGTAATAAGGTCCTCTATCAGCTCTCTGAATGGCCCTAAAGGCACCAAAACAAACACATTCATCAGTAATAAGGTCCTCTATCAGCTCTCTGAATGGCCCTAAAGGCACCAAAACAAACACATTCATCAGTAATAAGGTCCTCTATGAGCTCTCTGAATGGCCCTAAAGGCACCAAAACATTTTGAAGATTTTTCCACAAATAAGCTGCAGGAAAACATATTTTCCCATAACACAGAAAAATAAAAAAGAACCTTTGACAAGAAAGAAACTATGCTCAACTCAAGAGGAATCTGAGGCACATCTGCATGCGTTTAGGTGTGCGAGCGTAGTCCGTCCCTCTCCTTCTCCCTCTCTTCCCCCTTTCTCCCTCTCTCTCTCCCTCTCTGCTGGGTGTCAGGGTTAGACTTGAAACACACTGTAGGAGGAGAGGTGGAGGTGGAGGAGGAGAGGTGGAGGAGAGGTGGAGGAGGAGAGGTGGAGGAGAGGTGGAGGAGGAGAGGAGGAGGACAGGTGGAGGAGAGGAGGAGGAGAGGTGGAGGAGGAGAGGCTAGGTGGAGGAGTGGAGGAGAGGCTAGGTGGAGGAGAGGTGGAGGAGGAGGAGAGGTGGAGGAGAGGAGGAGGAGGAGGAGGAGGAGGAGGAGGAGGAGGAGGAGGAGGAGGAGGAGGAGGAGGAGGAGGAGGAGGAGAGAGGTGGAAGACAGGCTAGTTGGAGGAGAGGTGGAGGAGGAGGAGAGGTGGAGGAGAGGTGGAGGAGGAGGAGATGTGGAGGAGGAGGAGAGGTGGAGGAGGAGGAGAGGTGGAGGAGGAGGAGGAGATGTGGAGGAGGAGGAGAGGTGGAGGAGGAGGAGGAGAGGTGGAGGAGGAGGAGAGGTGGAGGAGGACGAGAGGTGGAGGAGGAGGAGAGGTGGAGGAGGAGAGATGTGGAGGAGGAGGAGAGGTGGAGGAGGAGGAGAGGTGGAGGAGGAGGAGAGGTGGAGGAGAGGTGGAGGAGGAGAGGATAGGTGGAGGAGAGATGGAGGAGGAGGAGAGGTGGAGGAGAGGTGGAGGAGATGTGGAGGAGGAGGAGATGTGGAGGAGGAGGAGAGGAGGAGGAGGAGGCAGGTTTTAACTGTAAACAGTTTCTGAGAGAGGCCACACCTCCCTCCCACACCTCCCACACCTCCCTCCCACACCTCCCACACCTCCCTCCCACACCTCCCTCCCACACCTCCCTCCCACACCTCCCACACCTCCCTCCGACACCTCCCACACCTCCCACACCTCCCTCCCACACCTCCCACACCTCCCTCCCACACCTCCCACACCTCCCTCCCACACCTCCCACTACTAAAGACAGTTATACACCTCCCTCCCACACCTCCCACACCTCCCTCCCACACCTCCCTCCCACTACTAAAGACAGTTTTACACCTCCCTCCCACACCTCCCTCCCACACCTCCCACACCCCCTCCCACACCTCCCACTACTAAAGACAGTTATACACCTCCCTCCCTGGGCCCCAAACAAGCAGATGTCTTTAATCAGGTCACACTAAACACAAACACACACACATTCACCATGCTTGTCTCTGATTCTCCCAGCTATTTGTCTTCATATATCCCCCAAAACTGACATGTCGTGCTATTGACTTAATCTTAATTGAATGGTTGAATTGAGGGTGAGTGTTCATGTGTATTGAATTGAAATATAAACACAACATGTAAAGTGTTGGTCCCATGTTTCATGAGCTGAAATAAAAGATCCCAGAAATGTTCCACATGCACAAAAAAATATTTCTCTCAAATGTTGTGCACAAATGAGTTTGCATCCCTGTTAGTGAGCATTTCAACTTTCTCAAGATAATCCATCCACCTGACAGGTGTGGCATATCAAGGAGCTGATTAAACAGCATGATCATTACACAGGTGCACCTTGTGCTGGGGACAATAAAATGTGCAGTTTTGTCAAGCAACACAATGTCACAGATATCTCAAGTTCTGAGGGAGAGTTCAATTGGCACGCTAACTGCAGGAATGTCCACCAGAGCTCTTGCCACAGAATTGAATGTTAATTTCTCTACCATAAGCTTAGATAATTACACGTGGAGGGCAGACTGTGGGCCGAGCCAGACCACACTGTGGGAGACGGATGGATGGAGGGACGGGTGGATGGGGGTGCGCGCGCGTGCGTGTGTGTGTGTGTGTGTGTGCAGCATGTGTATGTGTGTGTGTGTGTGTGTGTGTGTGTGTGTGTGTAGCATGTGTATGTGTGTGTGTAGCATGTGTATGTGCGTGTGTGTGTGTGTGTACAGTATGTGTGTGTGTGTGTGTGTGTGTACAGTATGTGTGTGTGTGTGTGTGTACAGTGTGTACAGTGTGTTAAGACTTTAAACTGCTGCAGACTGTGTTTGATGGAGGAACGGGTGGATGGGGATGCCGCGCGCGCGTGTGTGTTGTGTGCAGCGTGTGTGTGTGTGTGTAGCGTGTGTGTGTGTGTGTGTAGCATGTGTATGTGTGTGTGTGTGTGTGTGTGTGTGTGTGTGTGTGTGTGTGTGTGTGTGTGTGTGTGTACAGTATGTGTGTGTGTGTACAGTATGTGTGTGTGTGTGTGTGTGTGTGTGTGTGTGTGTGTGTGTGTGTGTACAGTATGTGTGTGTGTGTGTGTGTACAGTATGTGTGTGTGTGTGTACAGTATGTGTGTGTGTGTGTGTGTGTGTGTGTGTGTGTGTGTGTGTGTGTGTGTGTGTGTGTGTGTGTGTGTGTGTAGCATGACTGTCTGGACCTTTAGTGGTGGGAGGGGTATGACTGCCTGGTCCTTTAGTGGTGGGAGGGGTATGACTGTCTGGTCCTTTAGTAGTGGGAGTGGTATGACTGTCTGGTCCTTTAGTAGTGGGAGGGGTATGACTGTCTGGTCCTTTAGTGGTGGGAGGGGTATGACTGTCTGGTCCTTTAGTAGTGGGAGGGGTATGACTGACTGAACCTTTAGTGGTGGGAGGGGTATATGACTGTCTGGTCCTTTAGTAGTGGGAGGGGTATGACTGTCTCAACCTTTAGTGGTGGGAGGGGTATGACTGTCTCAACCTTTAGTAGTGGGAGGGGTATGACTGTCTGGTCCTTTAGTGGTGGGAGGGGTATGACTGTCTCAACCTTTAGTAGTGGGAGGGGTATGACTGTCTGGTCCTTTAGTGGTGGGAGGGGTTTGACTGTCTGGACCTTTAGTGGTGGGAGGGGTATGACTGTCTGGTCCTTTAGTGGTGGGAGGGGTATGACTGTCTGGTCCTTTAGTGGTGGGAGGGGTATGACTGTCTGGTCCTTTAGTGGTGGGAGGGGTATGACTGTCTGGACCTTTAGTAGTGGGAGGGGTATGACTGTCTGGTCCTTTAGTGGTGGGAGGGGTATGACTGTCTGGTCCTTTAGTAGTGGGAGGGGTATGACTGTCTGGACCTTTAGTAGTGGGAGGGGTATGACTGTCTGGTCCTTTAGTGGTGGGAGGGGTATGACTGTCTGGAACTTTAGTAGTGTCTGTCATCTCTCTGATGTTCCCCACTCTGGCCCAGTCTGTCATCTCTCTGATGTTACCCACTCTGGCCCAGTCTGTCTGTCATCTCTCTGATGTTACCCACTCTGGCCCAGTCTATCTGTCATCTCTCTGATGTTACACACTCTGGCCTAGTGTGTCTGTCATCTCTCTGATGTTACCCACTCTGGCCTAGTGTGTCTGTCATCTCTCTGATGTTACCCACTCTGGCATAGTCTATCTGCCATCTCTCTGATGTTACCCACTCTGGCCCAGTCTATCTGTCATCTCTCTGATGTTACCCACTCTGGCCCAGTCTGTCTGTCATCTCTCTGATGTTACCCACTCTGGCCCAGTCTGTCTGTCATCTCTCTGGTGTTACCCACTCTGGCCCAGTCTGTCATCTGATGTTACCCACTCTGGCCCAGTCTGTCATCTCTCTGATGTTACCCACTCTGGAGCAGTCTATCTGTCATCTCTCTGATGTTACCCACGCTGGCCCAGTCTGTCTGTCATCTCTCTGATGTTACCCACTCTGGCCTAGTGTGTCTGTCATCTCTCTGATATTACCCACTCTGGCCTAGTGTGTCTGTCATCTCTCTGATGTTACCCACTCTGGCCCAGACTGTCTGTCATCTCTCTGATGTTACCCACTCTGGCCCAGTCTGTCATCTCTCTGATGTTCCCCACTCTGGCCCAGTCTGTCATCTCTCTGATGTTCCCCACTCTGGCCAAGTCTGTCTGTCATCTCTCTGGTGTTACCCACTCAGACATGGTACAGCCTCTGTACGTCCTCTTCCTCCTTCTGGAAAACACTGGACATCTTTGTTCTCTCGCTCCTCGCCCCGAAACGTAAGTAGACACACATTTTTAAGTCTATTCTTCAGGTGACTCCAATACGTCTGATGTAAAAACACAAACCACCGGATCACGGGGGAGCTAAGATGATGGCTGTTCCAAGTACTAAAGGTGCCTCAGAGCAAAAAGATGGAAAAGTGTGTGTGAGGTATCACAGAGCAACACGACAGGAAGACTTCCTGTAAATCTGGAAGAGAGAGACAGTGAAGAGTTCCTGTAAATCTGAAACAGAGAGACAGTGAAGGGTTCCTGTAAATCTGAAACAGAGAGACAGTGAAGGGTTCCTGTAAATGTGAAACAGAGACAGTGAAGAGTTCCTGTAAATCTGAAACAGAGAGACAGTGAAGGGTTCCTGTAAATCCTAAACAGAGAGACAGTGAAGGGTTCCTGTAAATGTGAAACAGAGAGACAGTGAAGAGTTCCTGTAAATCTGAAACAGAGAGACAGTGAAGAGTTCCTGTACATCTGAAACAGAGAGACAGTGAAGGGTTCCTGTAAATCTGAAACAGAGAGACAGTGAAGAGTTCCTGTAAATCTGAAACAGAGAGACAGTGAAGAGTTCCTGTAAATCTGAAACAGAGAGACAGTGAAGAGTTCCTGTAAATCTGAAACAGAGAGACAGTGAAGAGTTCCTGTAAATCTGAAACAGAGAGACAGTGAAGAGTTCCTGTAAATCTGAAACAGAGAGACAGTGAAGGGTTCCTGTAAATCTGAAACAGAGAGACAGTGAAGAGTCCCTGTAAATCTGAAACAGAGAGACAGTGAAGAGTTCCTGTAAATCTGAAACAGAGAGACAGTGAAGAGTTCCTGTAAATCTGGAACAGAGAGACAGTGAAGGGTTCCTGTAAATCTGAAACAGAGAGACAGTGAAGGGTTCCTGTAAATCTGAAACAGAGAGACAGTGAAAGGTTCCTGTAAATCTGAAACAGAGAGACAGTGAAGACTTCCTGTAAATCTGAAACAGAGAGACAGTGAAGGGTTCCTGTAAATCTGAAACAGAGAGACAGTGAAGGGTTCCTGTAAATCTGAAACAGAGAGACAGTGAAAGGTTCCTGTAAATCTGAAACAGAGAGACAGTGAAGACTTCCTGTAAATCTGAAACAGAGAGACAGTGAAGGGTTCCTGTAAATCTGAAACAGAGAGACAGTGAAGGGTTCACAGAGTGTCTTTCGACACAGAGGAGGAGTGACAGGACACAGAGTGGGGGTTCTCTAGAGTGGAGGAGGTACACAGTCACTTGTAACTGACAGTCAGTCAGTCAGTCAGTCAGGCTCCACAGGACGGCAGGATCTCAAATTCCCTATTTAATACAATACCTTTAGCCAGAGCCCTATAGACCCTTGTCAAAAGTAGCGCACTAGATTATCAAAAGTAGTGCTCTATATAGGGATTAGGGTGCCATTTTGGGGTGTATATGTATAGCTTGGTGACTCCTGCTGTCCCATGACTCCTGCTCCCAGTGACCACGGAGGGAGAAACAACACTGTCTCTCCTCAAACCTTAAAACCAGTCGTTGTGTTGAAGACTGAGGAATATCAACGTGATGAAAGCACCACTGTAAACAACGATTCTGTTCATTAGAGTGGTATGAAACTAGAGAGGGAGGGAGGAGGAAGTGGAACCATTGAAAAACAAAAGCCCTTAATTGCAGAAGAAACCAACCTGGCCTTGACTCAAAACTAAATACAAGTTTATATGCTGAGAGAGGAAGGGAGGAGGAGAAAGAGAGGAGAGAGCAAGGGAGAGGGGTGGAAGAGCGAGGGAGAGGGGGAGAGAGGGGAGCGAGAGAGAGAGAGAGGGGGAGAGAGCTAGGGAGAGGGGGAGAGAGAGAGAGTGTGTGAGAGGAGAGCAAGAGAGAGGGAGAGGGGGAGAGAGCTAGGGAGAGGGGGAGAGAGAGAGAGAGTGTGAGAGGGGAGCGAGAGAGAGGGAGAGGGGGAGAGAGCTAGGGAGAGGGGGAGAGAGAGAGAGAGTGTGAGAGGGGAGCGAGAGAGAGAGAGGGGGAAAGAGCGAGGGAGAGGGGGACAGAGAGAGAGTGTGAGAGGGGAGCGAGAGAGAGGGAGAGGGGGAGAGAGAGCGAGAGGGGTAGAGAGAGAGAGTGTGAGAGGGGAGCGAGAGAGAGGGAGAGGGGGAGCGAGAGGGAGAGGGAGAGGGGGAGAGAGAGGGGGAGAGGGGAGAGGGGAGAGAGAGCGAGAGGGGGAGAGAGAGAGGGGAGAGAGAGCGGGAGAGGGGGAGAGGGGAGAGAGAGGATGGGGGAGAGAGAGGGAGAGGAGGAGAGAGAGAATAAGAATGAGAGAACCAGCAAGACAGTGAAACAGAGGAGGCTGGTGTGAGGAGCTATAGGAGGATGGGCTCATTGCAGACTCCTCTGGAACATACAGTACAACAAGGAGGGAAGCCAAGGAGACTGGAGTGTGGGGGAGTTGCACAACCTCTGTCTCTCTCTGGCACAACAAAACAACATGTTGGTCTCCTGTTGATGGTGTGTGTGTGTGTGTGTGTGTGTGTGTGTGTGTGTGTGTGTGTGTGTGTGTGTGTGTGTGTGTGTGTGTGTGTGTGTGTGTGTGTGTGTGTGTGTGTGTGTGTGTGTGTGTGTGTGTGTTTGTGTGTGTGTGTGTTGCTGATCCTTTGGCCAAGATGGAGCTTCCACAGTTCAACTGATGATTACAACGCCTAGAGCCAACAGGCTAGACTGACCACAGCCCATAGACTGACCGCAGACAATAGACTGACCACACTTCATAGACTGACCACAGCTCATAGACTGGTCACAGCTCATAGACTGATCACAGCTCATAGACTGACCACATCTCATAGACTTACCGCAGCTCATAGACTTACCACAGCTCATAGACTGGCTACAGTAAATAGACTGGCCACAGTAAATAGACTGGCCACAGCTCATAGACTGTTCACAGCTCATAGACTGACTCACAGCTCATAGACTGACTCACAGCTCATAGACTTATTACAGCTCATAGACTGGTCACAGCTCATAGACTGGCAACAGCTCATAGACTGGCAACAGCTCATAGACTGACTCACAGCTCATAGACTGACTCACAGCTCATAGACTTACCACAGCTCATAGACTTACCACAGCTCATAGACTGGCCACAGTAAATAGACTGGCCACAGCTCATAGACTGTTCACAGCTCATAGACTGACTCACAGCTCATAGACTGGTCACAGCTCATAGACTTATCACAGCTCATAGACTGGTCACAGCTCATAGACTGGCAACAGCTCATAGACTGGCAACAGCTCATAGATTGGCCACAGCTCATAGACTGTTCACAGCTCATAGACTGACTCACAGCTCATAGACTGACTCACAGCTCATAGACTGGTCACAGCTCATAGACTTACCACAGCTCATAGACTGGTCACAGCTCATAGACTGGCAACAGCTCATAGACTGGCAACAGCTCATAGATTGGCCACAGCTCATAGACTGACTCACAGCTCATAGACTGGCCACAGCTCATAGACTTACCACAGCTCATATACTGACCACAGCTCATATACTGACCACAGCTCATAGACTGGCCACATTAAATAGACTGGCCACAGCTCATAGACTGGCCACAGCTCATAGACTGGCCACAGCTCATAGACTGGCCATATTAAATAGACTGGCCACAGCTCATAGACTGGCCACATTAAATAGACTGGCCACAGCTCATAGACTGGCCACATTAAATAGACTGGCCACAGCTCATAGACTGGCCACATTAAATAGACTGGCCACAGCTCATAGACTGGCCACATTAAATAGACTGGCCACAGCTCATAGACTGGCCACATTAAATAGACTGGCCACAGCTCATAGACTGGCCACATTAAATAGACTAGCCACAGTAAATAGACTGGCCACATTAAATAGACTGGCCACAGTAAATAGACTGGCCACATTAAATCGTTTTTAAGACACACAAAAGGCACAGGGTTTAACCCTTTTAGTGTTTAGTGTGCATTTCTGCACCTGTAGATGTCAACAATACAATGAGAAGTGACCCAGATATGGCTCGAATATGGCTCTAATATGGCGCTAATATGGCTCTAATATGGCTCTAATATGGCTCTAATATGGCTCTAATATGGCTCTAATATGAACAAGATATGACGTTAATATGCTCAGATATTGCTTGAATATGGCTCGAATATTGCTCTAATATAATGCCCCTGATATGGCCCAGATATGGCTCTAATATGGTCCTGATATGGCGCAGATATGGCTCTAATATGGCCCTGATATGGCTCTAATATGGCTCTAATATGGCCCTGATATGGCTCTAATATGGCTCTAATATGGCCCTGATATGGCTCTAATATGGCTCTAAAATGGCCCAGATATGGCTCTAATATGGCCATGATATGGCTCTAATATGACTCTAATATGGCTCTAATATGACTCTAATATGGCTCTAATATGACTCTTAATATGGCTGTTAAATGGCTCTAATATGGCTCTAAAATGGCCCAGATATGGCTCTAATATGGCCCTGATATGGCTCTAATATGGCTCTAATATTGCCTTCATATGGCCCAGATATGGCTTGAATATGGCCCAGATATTGCTCTAATATGGCCATGATATGGCTCTAATATGACTCTAATGTGGCTCTAATATGACTCTTAATATGGCTGTTAAATGGCCCTGATATGTCCCAGATATGGCTCTAATATTGCCTTCATATGGCCCAGATATGGCTCGAATATGGCCATGATATGGCTCTGATATGACCCTGATATGACCCTGATATGGCCCAGTATGGCCCTGATATGACCCTGATATGGCCCTGATATGACCCTGATATGGCCCAGTATGGCCCTGATATGGTCCAGTACGTCCCTGATATGGCCCAGTAGGGCCCTGATATGGTTTTAGTGTTTAGTGTGCATTTCTGCACCTGTAGATGTCAACAATACAATGAGAAGTGACCCAGATATGGCTCGAATATGGCTCTAATATGGCTCTAATATGGCTCTGATATGGCTCTAATATGAACACGATATGGCGTTAATATGCTCAGATATGGCTCGAATATGGCTCGAATATGGCTCTAATATGACTGTTAAATGGCCCTGATATGGCCCTGATATGGCGCAGATATGACTCTACTATGGCTCTAATATGGCTCTAATATGGCCCTGATATGGCTCTAATATGGCCCTGATATGGCTCTAATATGGCCCTGATATGGCCCAGTATGGCCCTGATATGGTCCAGTACGGCCCTGATATGGCCCAGTAGGGCCCTGATATGGTCCAGTATGGCCCTGATATGACCCTGATATGGCCCAGTATGGCCCTGATATTACCCAGTATGGCCCTGATATGGTCCAGTACGTCCCTGATATGGCCCAGTAGGGCCCTGATATGGTTTTAGTGTTTAGTGTGCATTTCTGCACCTGTAGATGTCAACAATACAATGAGAAGTGACCCAGATATGGCTCGAATATGGCTCTAATATGGCTCTAATATGGCTCTGATATGGCTCTAATATGAACAAGATATGGCGTTAATATGCTCAGATATGGCTCGAATATGGCTCGAATATGGCTCTAATATGACTGTTAAATGGCCCTGATATGGCCCTGATATGGCGCAGATATGGCTCTACTATGGCTCTAATATGGCTCTAATATGGCCCTGATATGGCTCTAATATGGCTCTAAAATGGCCCAGATATGGCTCTAATATGGCCATGATATGGCTCTAATATGACTCTAATATGGCTCTAATATGACTCTAATATGGCTCTAATATGACTCTTAATATGGCTGTTAAATGGCCCTGATATGGCTCTAATATGGCTCTAAAATGACCCAGATATGGCTCTAATATTGCCTTCATATGGCCCAGATATGGCTTGAATATGGCCCAGATATTGCTCTAATATGGCCATGATATCTCTAATATGACTCTAATGTGGCTCTAATATGACTCTTAATATGGCTGTTAAATGGCCCTGATATGGCCCAGATATGGCTCTAATATTGCCTTCATATGGCCCAGATATGGCTCGAATATGGCCATGATATGGCTCTGATATGACCCTGATATGGCCCGGTATGGCCCTGATATGACCCTGATATGGCCCTGATAAGGCCCAGTATGGCCCTGATATGGTCCAGTACGGCCCTGATATGGCCCAGTAGGGCCCTGATATGGTCCAGTATGGCCCTGATATGACCCTGATATGGCCCAGTATGGCCCTGATATGACCCAGTATGGCCCTGATATGGTCCAGAACGTCCCTGATATGGCCCAGTAGGGCCCTGATATGGTCCAGTATGGCCCTGATATGGCCCTGATATAACCCAGTACGTCCCTGATATGGCCCAGTATGGCCCTGATATGACCCTGATATGGTCCAGTACGGCCCTGATATGGTCCAGTACGTCCCTGATATGGCCCAGTATGGCCCTGATATGGTCCAGTACATCCCTGATATGGCCCAGTACGTCCCTGATATGGTCCAGTACGGCCCTGATATGGCCCAGTACGGCCCTCATATGGTCCAGTATGTCCCTGATATGGTCCAGTACGTCCCTGATATGGCCCAGTAGGGCCCTGATATGGTCCAGTATGGCCCTGATATGGCCCAGTACGGCCCTGATATGGTCCAGTACGGCCCTGATATGGCCCAGTACGGCCCTGATATGGTCCAGTACGGCCCTGATATGGTCCAGTACGGCCCTGATATGGCCCAGTATGGCCCTGATATGGCCCAGTACGGCCCTGATATGGCCCTGATATGGCCCTGCCTGCTTGACAGTACAGCAGTGGGGTGGGGGAATTCTCAACCCAGAGGTCAAACAAGAGGCAAAGCCCCTCTGTTGGCAGGACATGAGTCGGCTTGGGGGAGAAGCCTGTTAGGTCACCACCAAACAACAGCTGAGAGAGAGAGAGAGATGAGAGAGGGAGAGAGAGAGAGGGATGAGCTCGTCCGTCTGTGTCAGAACATCCCTGGCCTGGCCGTTTGAAGTCCTCGCCCTCTTTTCCTCCCCTCCTCCCTTCCTCCCCCACATCCTCCTCCTATCACTAATCTCTGTTCTCTCTTTGATTATGACCTACTGGATAAACAGAGACTTGTATCACTGGATGACCCCCCCTGCAACCTGTCATCAGCTTCTCTCTCTCTCTCTGGCTCTCTCTCTGGCTCTCTCTCTGGCTCTCTCGCTCTCTCTCTCTCTCTCTCTCTCTCTCTCTGTCTCTCTCTCTCTCTCTCTCTCTCTCTGGCTCTCTCTCTCTCTGGCTCTCTCTCTCTTTCTGGCTCTCTCTCTCTCTGGCTCTCTCTCTCTCTCTGGCTCTCTCTCTCTCTGGCTCTCTCTCTCTCTCTCTCTCTCTCTCTCTCTCAGCTATCCCCTTGTTGGCTCTAATACTCTATATGCCATGTAGTTTGCAGTTTAATTCCAATAGTTCTCAGGACTCCGTTCTGTTATATGATACTCTCTTGGTGAGCCTTTTATACGACCAATAAAGTACACTCTAACATTTATGGGGCTACTTTTCAAAAGCGAATAGGAGAAGTAACGACTTGGGTACGTCTGACAGTTTGAATAAAACAGACACGTCTGATGACTACGGCTGTCTCCCAAATAGCATCATATTCCCTATGTAGTGCACTACGTTTGACCAGGGGTCACAGGGAATAGGGTGCCATTTGGGACACAGCACCACCAGTGGATCTTGGCAGATGTACGACACCTAGCAATGCCAGACATCAAGACCTGCATAGCTTTACTTGTTCTGCAGGTCAGAACACTAACTGAGTCATTTCACCCTTATTTTTTCACCACAGTTTCTGTCGTGCTACGAGTGCACCGTGTTCAGGTCCAGGGCAAAAACACGAGACGCAGGCGACAAACACGCAAGCACACACACACACACACACACACACACACTTCCACACTCTCCGCATACGCTGCTGTTACCGTCTATTATCGATCCGGTTGCCTAGTCACTTTACCCCTACCTACACTACCATTCAAACGTTTGGGGTCACTTAGAAATGTCCTTGTTTTTGAAAGAAAAGCACATTTTTTGTCCATTAAAATAACATCAAATTGATCAGAAATACAGTGTAGACATTGTAAATGTTGTAAATGACTATTGTAGCTGGAAACGGCGGATTTTTTTATGGAATATCTACATAGGCGTACAGAGGCCCATTATCAGCAACCATCACTCCTGTCTTCCAATGACACGTTGTGTTAACTAATCCAAGTTTATCATTTTAAAAGGCTAATTGATCATTAGAAAACCCTTTTGCAATTATGGTAGCACAGCTGAAAACTGTTGTACTAATTAAAGACGCAATAAAACCTGGCCTTCTTTAGACTAGTTCAGTGTCTGGAGCTTCAGCATTTGTGGGTTTGATTACAGGCACAAAGTGGCCAGAAACAAAGAACTTACTTCTGAAACTAATGAAACTCGTCAATCTATTATTGTTCTGAGAAATGAAGGCTATTCCATGCGAGAAATTGACAAGAAACTGAAGATCTCGTACAACCCTGTGTACTACTCCCTTCACAGAGCAGCACAAACTGGCTCTAACCAGAATAGAAAGAGGAGTGGGAGGCCTCGGTGCACATTAGAGTGTCTAGTTTGAGAAACATATGCCTCAAGTCCTCAACTGGCAGCTCCATTAAATAATACCCGCAAAACACCAGTCTCAACGTCAACAGTGAAGAGGCGACTCTGGGATGCTGGCCTTCTAGGCAGAGTTCCTGTGTCCAGTCTCAACGTCAACAGTGAAGAGGCGACTCTGGGATGCTGGCCTTCTAGGCAGAGTTCCTGTGTCCAGTCTCAACGTCAACAGTGAAGAGGTGACTCTGGGAGGCTGGCCTTCTAGGCAGAGTTCCTGTGTCCAGTCTCAACGTCAACAGTGAAGAGGTGACTCTGGGATGCTGGCCTTCTAGGCAGAGTTCCTGTGTCCAGTCTCAACGTCAACAGTGAAGAGGTGACTCTGGGAGGCTGGCCTTCTAGGCAGAGTTCCTGTGTCCAGTCTCAACGTCAACAGTGAAGAGGTGACTCTGGGATGCTGGCCTTCTAGGCAGAGTTCCTGTGTCCAGTCTCAACGTCAACAGTGAAGAGGTGACTCTGGGATGCTGGCCTTCTAGGCAGAGTTCCTGTGTCCAGTCTCAACGTCAACAGTGAAGAGGTGACTCTGGGAGGCTGGCCTTCTAGGCAGAGTTCCTGTGTCCAGTCTCAACGTCAACAGTGAAGAGGTGACTCTGGGATGCTGGCCTTCTAGGCAGAGTTCCTGTGTCCAGTCTCAACGTCAACAGTGAAGAGGCGACTCTGGGATGCTGGCCTTCTAGGCAGAGTTCCTGTGTCCAGTCTCAACGTCAACAGTGAAGAGGTGACTCTGGGATGCTGGCCTTCTAGGCAGAGTTCCTGTGTCCAGTCTCAACGTCAACAGTGAAGAGGTGACTCTGGGATGCTGGCCTTCTAGGCAGAGTTCCTGTGTCCAGTCTCAACGTCAACAGTGAAGAGGTGACTCTGGGATGCTGGCCTTCTAGGCAGAGTTCCTGTGTCCAGTCTCAACGTCAACAGTGAAGAGGTGACTCTGGGAGGCTGGCCTTCTAGGCAGAGTTCCTGTGTCCAGTCTCAACGTCAACAGTGAAGAGGTGACTCTGGGATGCTGGCCTTCTAGGCAGAGTTCCTGTGTCCAGTCTCAACGTCAACAGTGAAGAGGCGACTCTGGGAGGCTGGCCTTCTAGGCAGAGTTCCTGTGTCCAGTCTCAACGTCAACAGTGAAGAGGTGACTCTGGGAGGCTGGCCTTCTAGGCAGAGTTCCTGTGTCCAGTCTCAACGTCAACAGTGAAGAGGCGACTCTGGGATGCTGGCCTTCTAGGCAGAGTTCCTGTGTCCAGTCTCAACGTCAACAGTGAAGAGGCGACTCTGGGATGCTGGCCTTCTAGGCAGAGTTCCTGTGTCCAGTCTCAACGTCAACAGTGAAGAGGCGACTCTGGGATGCTGGCCTTCTAGGCAGAGTTCCTGTGTCCAGTCTCAACGTCAACAGTGAAGAGGCGACTCTGGGATGCTGGCCTTCTAGGCAGAGTTCCTGTGTCCAGTCTCAACGTCAACAGTGAAGAGGTGACTCTGGGATGCTGGCCTTCTAGGCAGAATTCCTGTGTCCAGTCTCAACGTCAACAATGAAGAGGCGACTCTGGGATGCTGGCCTTCTAGGCAGAGTTCCTGTGTCCAGTCTCAACGTCAACAGTGAAGAGGCGACTCTGGGATGCTGGCCTTCTAGGCAGAGTTCCTGTGTCCAGTCTCAACGTCAACAGTGAAGAGGCGACTCTGGGATGCTGGCCTTCTAGGCAGAGTTCCTGTGTCCAGTCTCAACGTCAACAGTGAAGAGGCGACTCTGGGATGCTGGCCTTCTAGGCAGAGTTCCTGTGTCCAGTCTCAACGTCAACAGTGAAGAGGCGACTCTGGGATGCTGGCCTTCTAGGCAGAGTTCCTGTGTCCAGTCTCAACGTCAACAGTGAAGAGGCGACTCTGGGATGCTGGCCTTCTAGGCAGAGTTCCTGTGTCCAGTCTCAACGTCAACAGTGAAGAGGCGACTCTGGGATGCTGGCCTTCTAGGCAGAGTTCCTGTGTCCAGTCTCAACGTCAACAGTGAAGAGGCGACTCTGGGATGCTGGCCTTCTAGGCAGAGTTCCTGTGTCCAGTCTCAACGTCAACAGTGAAGAGGTGACTCTGGGATGCTGGCCTTCTAGGCAGAATTCCTGTGTCCAGTCTCAACGTCAACAATGAAGAGGCGACTCTGGGATGCTGGCCTTCTAGGCAGAGTTCCTGTGTCCAGTCTCAACGTCAACAGTGAAGAGGCGACTCTGGGATGCTGGCCTTCTAGGCAGAGTTCCTGTGTCCAGTCTCAACGTCAACAGTGAAGAGGCGACTCTGGGATGCTGGCCTTCTAGGCAGAGTTCCTGTGTCCAGTCTCAACGTCAACAGTGAAGAGGCGACTCTGGGATGCTGGCCTTCTAGGCAGAGTTCCTGTGTCCAGTCTCAACGTCAACAGTGAAGAGGCGACTCTGGGATGCTGGCCTTCTAGGCAGAGTTCCTGTGTCCAGTCTCAACGTCAACAGTGAAGAGGCGACTCTGGGATGCTGGCCTTCTAGGCAGAGTTCCTGTGTCCAGTCTCAACGTCAACAGTGAAGAGGCGACTCTGGGATGCTGGCCTTCTAGGCAGAGTTCCTGTGTCCAGTCTCAACGTCAACAGTGAAGAGGCGACTCTGGGATGCTGGCCTTCTAGGCAGAGTTCCTGTGTCCAGTCTCAACGTCAACAGTGAAGAGGCGACTCTGGGATGCTGGCCTTCTAGGCAGAGTTCCTGTGTCCAGTCTCAACGTCAACAGTGAAGAGGCGACTCTGGGATGCTGGCCTTCTAGGCAGAGTTCCTGTGTCCAGTCTCAACGTCAACAGTGAAGAGGCGACTCTGGGATGCTGGCCTTCTAGGCAGAGTTCCTGTGTCCAGTCTCAACGTCAACAGTGAAGAGGCGACTCTGGGATGCTGGCCTTCTAGGCAGAGTTCCTGTGTCCAGTCTCAACGTCAACAGTGAAGAGGCGACTCTGGGATGCTGGCCTTCTAGGCAGAGTTCCTGTGTCCAGTCTCAACGTCAACAGTGAAGAGGCGACTCTGGGATGCTGGCCTTCTAGGCAGAGTTCCTGTGTCCAGTCTCAACGTCAACAGTGAAGAGGTGACTCTGGGATGCTGGCCTTCTAGGCAGAGTTCCTGTGTCCAGTCTCAACGTCAACAGTGAAGAGGCGACTCTGGGAGGCTGGCCTTCTAGGCAGAGTTCCTGTGTCCAGTCTCAACGTCAACAGTGAAGAGGCGACTCTGGGATGCTGGCCTTCTAGGCAGAGTTCCTGTGTCCAGTCTCAACGTCAACAGTGAAGAGGCGACTCTGGGATGCTGGCCTTCTAGGCAGAGTTCCTGTGTCCAGTCTCAACGTCAACAGTGAAGAGGTGACTCTGGGATGCTGGCCTTCTAGGCAGAGTTCCTGTGTCCAGTCTCAACGTCAACAGTGAAGAGGTGACTCTGGGAGGCTGGCCTTCTAGGCAGAGTTCCTGTGTCCAGTCTCAACGTCAACAGTGAAGAGGTGACTCTGGGAGGCTGGCCTTCTAGGCAGAGTTCCTGTGTCCAGTCTCAACGTCAACAGTGAAGAGGTGACTCTGGGATGCTGGCCTTCTAGGCAGAGTTCCTGTGTCCAGTCTCAACGTCAACAGTGAAGAGGCGACTCTGGGATGCTGGCCTTCTAGGCAGAGTTCCTGTGTCCAGTCTCAACGTCAACAGTGAAGAGGCGACTCTGGGATGCTGGCCTTCTAGGCAGAGTTCCTATGTCCAGTCTCAACGTCAACAGTGAAGAGGTGACTCTGGGATGCTGGCCTTCTAGGCAGAGTTCCTGTGTCCAGTCTCAACGTCAACAGTGAAGAGGCGACTCTGGGATGCTGGCCTTCTAGGCAGAGTTCCTGTGTCCAGTCTCAACGTCAACAGTGAAGAGGCGACTCTGGGATGCTGGCCTTCTAGGCAGAGTTCCTGTGTCCAGTCTCAACGTCAACAGTGAAGAGGCGACTCTGGGATGCTGGCCTTCTAGGCAGAGTTCCTGTGTCCAGTCTCAACGTCAACAGTGAAGAGGCGACTCTGGGATGCTGGCCTTCTAGGCAGAGTTCCTGTGTCCAGTCTCAACGTCAACAGTGAAGAGGCGACTCTGGGATGCTGGCCTTCTAGGCAGAGTTCCTGTGTCCAGTCTCAACGTCAACAGTGAAGAGGCGACTCTGGGATGCTGGCCTTCTAGGCAGAGTTCCTGTGTCCAGTCTCAACGTCAACAGTGAAGAGGCGACTCTGGGATGCTGGCCTTCTAGGCAGAGTTCCTGTGTCCAGTCTCAACGTCAACAGTGAAGAGGTGACTCTGGGATGCTGGCCTTCTAGGCAGAGTTCCTGTGTCCAGTCTCAACGTCAACAGTGAAGAGGCGACTCTGGGAGGCTGGCCTTCTAGGCAGAGTTCCTGTGTCCAGTCTCAACGTCAACAGTGAAGAGGCGACTCTGGGATGCTGGCCTTCTAGGCAGAGTTCCTGTGTCCAGTCTCAACGTCAACAGTGAAGAGGCGACTCTGGGATGCTGGCCTTCTAGGCAGAGTTCCTGTGTCCAGTCTCAACGTCAACAGTGAAGAGGTGACTCTGGGATGCTGGCCTTCTAGGCAGAGTTCCTGTGTCCAGTCTCAACGTCAACAGTGAAGAGGTGACTCTGGGAGGCTGGCCTTCTAGGCAGAGTTCCTGTGTCCAGTCTCAACGTCAACAGTGAAGAGGTGACTCTGGGAGGCTGGCCTTCTAGGCAGAGTTCCTGTGTCCAGTCTCAACGTCAACAGTGAAGAGGTGACTCTGGGATGCTGGCCTTCTAGGCAGAGTTCCTGTGTCCAGTCTCAACGTCAACAGTGAAGAGGCGACTCTGGGATGCTGGCCTTCTAGGCAGAGTTCCTGTGTCCAGTCTCAACGTCAACAGTGAAGAGGCGACTCTGGGATGCTGGCCTTCTAGGCAGAGTTCCTATGTCCAGTCTCAACGTCAACAGTGAAGAGGTGACTCTGGGATGCTGGCCTTCTAGGCAGAGTTCCTGTGTCCAGTCTCAACGTCAACAGTGAAGAGGCGACTCTGGGAGGCTGGCCTTCTAGGCAGAGTTCCTGTGTCCAGTCTCAACGTCAACAGTGAAGAGGCGACTCTGGGATGCTGGCCTTCTAGGCAGAGTTCCTGTGTCCAGTCTCAACGTCAACAGTGAAGAGGTGACTCTGGGATGCTGGCCTTCTAGGCAGAGTTCCTGTGTCCAGTCTCAACGTCAACAGTGAAGAGGTGACTCTGGGAGGCTGGCCTTCTAGGCAGAGTTCCTGTGTCCAGTCTCAACGTCAACAGTGAAGAGGTGACTCTGGGAGGCTGGCCTTCTAGGCAGAGTTCCTGTGTCCAGTCTCAACGTCAACAGTGAAGAGGTGACTCTGGGATGCTGGCCTTCTAGGCAGAGTTCCTGTGTCCAGTCTCAACGTCAACAGTGAAGAGGCGACTCTGGGATGCTGGCCTTCTAGGCAGAGTTCCTGTGTCCAGTCTCAACGTCAACAGTGAAGAGGCGACTCTGGGATGCTGGCCTTCTAGGCAGAGTTCCTGTGTCCAGTCTCAACGTCAACAGTGAAGAGGTGACTCTGGGATGCTGGCCTTCTAGGCAGAGTTCCTGTGTCCAGTCTCAACGTCAACAGTGAAGAGGCGACTCTGGGATGCTGGCCTTCTAGGCAGAGTTCCTGTGTCCAGTCTCAACGTCAACAGTGAAGAGGCGACTCTGGGATGCTGGCCTTCTAGGCAGAGTTCCTGTGTCCAGTCTCAACGTCAACAGTGAAGAGGCGACTCTGGGATGCTGGCCTTCTAGGCAGAGTTCCTGTGTCCAGTCTCAACGTCAACAGTGAAGAGGCGACTCTGGGATGCTGGCCTTCTAGGCAGAGTTCCTGTGTCCAGTCTCAACGTCAACAGTGAAGAGGCGACTCTGGGATGCTGGCCTTCTAGGCAGAGTTCCTGTGTCCAGTCTCAACGTCAACAGTGAAGAGGCGACTCTGGGATGCTGGCCTTCTAGGCAGAGTTCCTGTGTCCAGTCTCAACGTCAACAGTGAAGAGGCGACTCTGGGATGCTGGCCTTCTAGGCAGAGTTCCTGTGTCCAGTCTCAACGTCAACAGTGAAGAGGCGACTCTGGGATGCTGGCCTTCTAGGCAGAGTTCCTGTGTCCAGTCTCAACGTCAACAGTGAAGAGGTGACTCTGGGATGCTGGCCTTCTAGGCAGAGTTCCTGTGTCCAGTCTCAACGTCAACAGTGAAGAGGCGACTCTGGGAGGCTGGCCTTCTAGGCAGAGTTCCTGTGTCCAGTCTCAACGTCAACAGTGAAGAGGCGACTCTGGGATGCTGGCCTTCTAGGCAGAGTTCCTGTGTCCAGTCTCAACGTCAACAGTGAAGAGGCGACTCTGGGATGCTGGCCTTCTAGGCAGAGTTCCTGTGTCCAGTCTCAACGTCAACAGTGAAGAGGTGACTCTGGGATGCTGGCCTTCTAGGCAGAGTTCCTGTGTCCAGTCTCAACGTCAACAGTGAAGAGGTGACTCTGGGAGGCTGGCCTTCTAGGCAGAGTTCCTGTGTCCAGTCTCAACGTCAACAGTGAAGAGGTGACTCTGGGAGGCTGGCCTTCTAGGCAGAGTTCCTGTGTCCAGTCTCAACGTCAACAGTGAAGAGGTGACTCTGGGATGCTGGCCTTCTAGGCAGAGTTCCTGTGTCCAGTCTCAACGTCAACAGTGAAGAGGCGACTCTGGGATGCTGGCCTTCTAGGCAGAGTTCCTGTGTCCAGTCTCAACGTCAACAGTGAAGAGGCGACTCTGGGATGCTGGCCTTCTAGGCAGAGTTCCTATGTCCAGTCTCAACGTCAACAGTGAAGAGGTGACTCTGGGATGCTGGCCTTCTAGGCAGAGTTCCTGTGTCCAGTCTCAACGTCAACAGTGAAGAGGCGACTCTGGGATGCTGGCCTTCTAGGCAGAGTTCCTGTGTCCAGTCTCAACGTCAACAGTGAAGAGGCGACTCTGGGATGCTGGCCTTCTAGGCAGAGTTCCTGTGTCCAGTCTCAACGTCAACAGTGAAGAGGCGACTCTGGGATGCTGGCCTTCTAGGCAGAGTTCCTGTGTCCAGTCTCAACGTCAACAGTGAAGAGGCGACTCTGGGATGCTGGCCTTCTAGGCAGAGTTCCTGTGTCCAGTCTCAACGTCAACAGTGAAGAGGCGACTCTGGGATGCTGGCCTTCTAGGCAGAGTTCCTGTGTCCAGTCTCAACGTCAACAGTGAAGAGGCGACTCTGGGATGCTGGCCTTCTAGGCAGAGTTCCTGTGTCCAGTCTCAACGTCAACAGTGAAGAGGCGACTCTGGGATGCTGGCCTTCTAGGCAGAGTTCCTGTGTCCAGTCTCAACGTCAACAGTGAAGAGGTGACTCTGGGATGCTGGCCTTCTAGGCAGAGTTCCTGTGTCCAGTCTCAACGTCAACAGTGAAGAGGCGACTCTGGGAGGCTGGCCTTCTAGGCAGAGTTCCTGTGTCCAGTCTCAACGTCAACAGTGAAGAGGCGACTCTGGGATGCTGGCCTTCTAGGCAGAGTTCCTGTGTCCAGTCTCAACGTCAACAGTGAAGAGGCGACTCTGGGATGCTGGCCTTCTAGGCAGAGTTCCTGTGTCCAGTCTCAACGTCAACAGTGAAGAGGTGACTCTGGGATGCTGGCCTTCTAGGCAGAGTTCCTGTGTCCAGTCTCAACGTCAACAGTGAAGAGGTGACTCTGGGAGGCTGGCCTTCTAGGCAGAGTTCCTGTGTCCAGTCTCAACGTCAACAGTGAAGAGGTGACTCTGGGAGGCTGGCCTTCTAGGCAGAGTTCCTGTGTCCAGTCTCAACGTCAACAGTGAAGAGGTGACTCTGGGATGCTGGCCTTCTAGGCAGAGTTCCTGTGTCCAGTCTCAACGTCAACAGTGAAGAGGCGACTCTGGGATGCTGGCCTTCTAGGCAGAGTTCCTGTGTCCAGTCTCAACGTCAACAGTGAAGAGGCGACTCTGGGATGCTGGCCTTCTAGGCAGAGTTCCTATGTCCAGTCTCAACGTCAACAGTGAAGAGGTGACTCTGGGATGCTGGCCTTCTAGGCAGAGTTCCTGTGTCCAGTCTCAACGTCAACAGTGAAGAGGCGACTCTGGGAGGCTGGCCTTCTAGGCAGAGTTCCTGTGTCCAGTCTCAACGTCAACAGTGAAGAGGCGACTCTGGGATGCTGGCCTTCTAGGCAGAGTTCCTGTGTCCAGTCTCAACGTCAACAGTGAAGAGGTGACTCTGGGATGCTGGCCTTCTAGGCAGAGTTCCTGTGTCCAGTCTCAACGTCAACAGTGAAGAGGTGACTCTGGGAGGCTGGCCTTCTAGGCAGAGTTCCTGTGTCCAGTCTCAACGTCAACAGTGAAGAGGTGACTCTGGGAGGCTGGCCTTCTAGGCAGAGTTCCTGTGTCCAGTCTCAACGTCAACAGTGAAGAGGTGACTCTGGGATGCTGGCCTTCTAGGCAGAGTTCCTGTGTCCAGTCTCAACGTCAACAGTGAAGAGGCGACTCTGGGATGCTGGCCTTCTAGGCAGAGTTCCTGTGTCCAGTCTCAACGTCAACAGTGAAGAGGCGACTCTGGGATGCTGGCCTTCTAGGCAGAGTTCCTATGTCCAGTCTCAACGTCAACAGTGAAGAGGTGACTCTGGGATGCTGGCCTTCTAGGCAGAGTTCCTCTGTCCAGTCTCAACGTCAACAGTGAAGAGGTGACTCTGGGATGCTGGCCTTCTAGGCAGAGTTCCTGTGTCCAGTCTCAACGTCAACAGTGAAGAGGCGACTCTGGGATGCTGGCCTTCTAGGCAGAGTTCCTGTGTCCAGTCTCAACGTCAACAGTGAAGAGGCGACTCTGGGATGCTGGCCTTCTAGGCAGAGTTCCTGTGTCCAGTCTCAACGTCAACAGTGAAGAGGTGACTCCAGGATGCTGGCCTTCTAGGCAGAGTTCCTGTGTCCAGTCTCAACGTCAACAGTGAAGAGGTGACTCTGGGATGCTGACCTTCTAGGCAGAGTTCCTGTGTCCAGTCTCAACGTCAACAGTGAAGAGGTGACTCTGGGATGCTGGCCTTCTAGGCAGAGTTCCTGTGTCCAGTCTCAACGTCAACAGTGAAGAGGCGTCTATGGGATGCTGGCCTTCTAGGCAGAGTTCCTGTGTCCAGTCTCAACGTCAACAGTGAAGAGGTGACTCTGCGATGCTGGCCTTCTAGGCAGAGTTCCTGTGTCCAGTCTCAACGTCAACAGTGAAGAGGTGACTCTGGGATGTTGGCCTTCTAGGCAGAGTTCCTGTGTCCAGTCTCAACGTCAACAGTGAAGAGGCGACTCTGGGATGCTGGCCTTCTAGGCAGAGTTCCTGTGTCCAGTCTCAACGTCAACAGTGAAGAGGTGACTCTGGGATGCTGGCCTTCTAGGCAGAGTTCCTGTGTCCACTGTGTTCTTTTGTCCATCTTAATCTTTTATTTTTATTGGCCAGTCTGAGATATGGCCTTTTCTTTGCAACTCTGCCTAGAACTATACTATATAACTATACTATATAACTATACTATAGTATATAACAATACTATACTATAGTATGTAACTATACTATATAACTATAATATATAATTATACCTTATAACTACATTATACTATATAACCATACTATACTATATAACTATACTATAGTATATAACTTTACTATATAATTATACTATATAACTACACTATTCTATATAACTATATTATACTATATAACTATACTATAATATATAACTATACTATATAAATATATTATAGTACTATACTATACTATACACAACACCTTTCCTCTTTGTTCCTTCATGCTGTAAACAAGGATGAGCTACTGTGGAGGTGAAAACTCTTTCACCACATTCTCTCTCTCTTGTCAAGGCGGTGTGTTTTGAAATGTGTTTAGTGTCGGTTTCCTCAACCTCCTGTCCGGTGTTGAGATGTCGGTTCGTCTCTGTCCTCACCTGTGAGTGTGAGAGCTACTATCACCACCTCTCAACTGATTTACCTTCCCCCAGGGTTTAGGACAACAGCTCTCCGTCGTGCCTTTGAGAAGGAGGGTAAACCAAAGCAGAGTTATAGGGGCTGATCCTGTTCTGTGGTTGGAGAGCAGAGCTGCAGCCGCTACACTGCCCCCCCCCCCCCACCACCACTCCTCCCTTCCATGTACAGTCTTCATCACTGTCCCCCCCCACCACCAGCCCTCCCTTCCATGTACAGTCTTCATCACTGTCCCCCCCACCACCACCACCCCTCCCTTCCATGTGCAGTCTTCATCACTGCCCCCCCCCCCCACCACCACCCCTCCCTTCCATGTACAGTCTTCATCACTGCCCCCCCACCACCACCCCTCCCTTCCATATACAGTCTTCATCACTGCCCCACCACCACCCCCCCTTCCATATACAGTCTTCATCACTGCCCCCCCCCACACCACCCTCCCTTCCATGTACAGTCTTCATCACTGCCCCCCCCCCACCACCACCCCTCCCTTCCATGTACAGTCTTCATCACTGCCCCCCCACCACCACCACTCCCTTCCATATACAGTCTTCATCACTGCCCCACCACCACCCCCCCTTCCATATACAGTCTTCATCACTGCCCCACCACCACCCCCCCTTCCATATACAGTCTTCATCACTGCCCCCCACCACCACCCTCCCTTCCATATACAGTCTTCATCACTGCCCCCCCCCACCACCCCCCCACCACCACCCCTCCCTTCCATGTACAGTCTTCATCACTGCCCCCCCCCCCACCACCACCCCTCCCTTCCATATACAGTCTTCATCACTGCCCCACCACCCCCCCTTCCATGTACAGTCTTCATCACTGCCCCCCCCACCACCACCCCCCCTTCCATGTACAGTCTTCATCACTGCCCCCCCACCACCACCCCTCCCTTCCATGTACAGTCTTCATCACTGTTGGGGGTGTGGTCAGTGATGAGGATTAGTGGCAGGTCATTGTGATATCCCACCACCACCCCCCCCTTCCATGTACAGTCTTCATCACTGTTGGGGGTGTGGTGGGGTGTGGTCAGCGATGAGGATTAGCGGCAGGTCATTGTGATATCCCACATACATGGTGACGTTGTTCCACTTATGTTACGCATGTTTTTCAAGCATAGAAGCAGTGAAAGAAGCAGTGAAAGAAGCAAACCAGTCCCCTCTTCCTCTGAGAACAAGATGGCACCAACAGACACGCCCACCCTGTTGCTAGGCACCTGGACAACTTCTGCCAGTATTTCACTGCACCTTCTATATACGACGTAAACAGTCTACGTGACGAATGACATTTTATTGAATGTGCTTCTGTGATCACATACTACAAACAGCAGGGACGGGAAAGGGGCAGGGGCAGGGGCAGGGACAGGGACAGGAACAGGGACAGGAGCAGGGGCAGGGGCAGGGGCAGGGGCAGGGACAGGAGCAGGGGCAGGGGCAGGGGCAGGGGCAGGGGCAGGGGCAGGGGCAGGGGCAGGGACAGGGGCAGGGGCAGGGGCAGGGACAGGGGCAGGGGCAGGGACAGGGACAGGGACAGGGACAGGGACAGGGACAGGGACAGGGACAGGGACAGGGACAGGGACAGGGACAGGGACAGGGTCAAGGCTCTGACTGGTCCTGCACCATAACCCATTACTATTGCTAAAGTTATTCCCTACTACTACAAATTCCCTACTACAGTTCTCTATGGGATAACTGACTCACTTCTGAGTCACAGAGAGAGAGTAGTCCAGATCCACATGACTGCCAATGAAGGGGGAGCAGTTCTCCCTGTGACCAATCACCAGTGATGTAGCATGACCCCTAACAGCACCTTCATCTGGGAGACACAGCAGGCTAATAGAAAGTTGTGTACTGTAATTATAAGGTTTAGCCCTGAGGGACCACTACCCAGGGCAGTAATTCAGAGATAACTACCCGGGGCAGTCATTCAGAGACCACTACCTGGGGAAGTAATTCAGAGAACACTACCCGGAGCAGTCATTCAGAGAACACAACCCAGGGACCACTACCCGGGGCAGTCATTCAGAGAACACTACCCAGGGCAGTCATTCAGAGAACACTACCCAGGGACCACTACCCGGGCAGTCATTCAGAGAACACTACCCGGGGCTGTCATTCAGAGAACACAACCCAGGGACCACTACCCGGGGCAGTCATTCAGAGAACACAACCCAGGGACCACTACCCCAGGCCAGTCATTCAGAGACCACTACCTGGGGCAGTCATTCAGAGAACACTACCCGGGGCAGTCATTCAGAGAACACAACCCAGGGACCACTACCCGGGGCAGTCATTCAGAGAACACTACTCGGGGCTGTCATTCAGAGAACACAACCCAGGGACCACTACCCGGGGCAGTCATTCAGAGAACACAACCCAGGGACCACTACCCCAGGCAGTCATTCAGAGAACACTACCCGGGGGCAGTCATTCAGAGAACACAACCCAGGGACCACTACCCAGGGAAGTAATTCAGAGAACACAACCCAGGGACCACTACCCGGGGCAGTCATTCAGAGAACACTACCTGGGGCTGTCAATCAGAGAACACAACCCAGGGATCACTACCCGGGGCAGTCATTCAGAGAACACTACCCGGGGCAGTCATTCAGAGAACACTACCCGGGGCAGTCATTCAGAGAACACTACCCAGGGAAGTCATTCAGAGAACACTACCCAGGGAAGTCATTCAGAGACCAAATCCAAACACTAAATGTGTGGTACGTTGAGCTGAGCAAACCTGACAGACAGACCCACAATTAGAGTTGAATAATTCTGGTAACTTTCCAGAAATTCCCAGGATGTCCAGATACTCGGGACAAAGCATTCTTGACACTGGTGAAAAAAAACAGGTTTAATTCCAAGCTGTGAAGTTCCTCACAGTCCTGGAACTGGACAGGGGGTCATTGTAAGGTCAACACCCACCTTCCATTTTGGGGATTCCTAAAGATACACCCTTCTGGGCACAGGAAGTGGAAGAGGCTCCATTCTGCTTGTAGATAGAAGGTGCTAAGGTATATAATGGTAGGTTTTGGTAGACAGAAGGTACTAAGGTATATATTGGTAGGTTTTGGTAGACAGAAGGTACTAAGGTATATATTGGTAGGTTTTGGTAGATAGAAGGTGCTACGGTATATAATGGTAGGTTTTGGTAGACAGAAGGTACTAAGGTATATAATGGTAGGTTTTGGTAGACAGAAGGTACTAAGGTATATAATGGTAGGTTTTGGTAGACAGAAGGTACTAAGGTATATAATGGTAGGTTTTGGTAGACAGAAGGTACTAAGGTATATAATGGCAGGTTTTGGTAGATAGAAGGTACTAGGGTATATAATGGTAGGTTTTGGTAGATAGAAGGTACTAGGGTATATAATGGTAGGTTTTGGTAGATAGAAGGTACTAAGGTATATAATGGTAGGTTTTGGTAGACAGAAGGGGCTAGGGTATATAATGGTAGGTTTTGGTAGACAGAAGGTACTAAGGTATATAATGGTAGGTTTTGGTAGACAGAAGGTACTAAGGTATATAATGGTAGGTTTTGGTAGATAGAAGGTACTAGGGTATATAATGGTAGGTTTTGGTAGATAGAAGGTACTAGGGTATATAATGGTAGGTTTTGGTAGATAGAAGGTACTAAGGTATATAATGGTAGGTTTTGGTAGACAGAAGGGGCTAGGGTATATAATGGTAGGTTTTGGTAGACAGAAGGGGCTCTTTGGTAAAAGGGATAAATTGCTCATCAAAAAGAAAGGAGGACCGAGACACTCTTCATATAATGAATTAAAATGCCTTTGTTTGTATGTCATGTTGAATGTCAACAACATGTAAATACTGTGACGCGTTTCGGCAGCGTGGCCTTCGTACTCCCTTTGTTCTCAGGCATTCTATAATCACCAGCACGGCTGCATGGCCTTCGTACTCCCTTTGTTCTCAGGCATTCTATAATCACCAGCACGGCTGCGTGGCCTTCATACTCCCTTTGTTCTCAGGCATTCTATAATCACCAGCACGGCTGCGTGGCCTTCGTACTCCCTTTGTTCTCAGGCATTCTATAATCACCAGCACGGCTGCATGGCCTTCGTACTCCCTTTGTTCTCAGGCATTCTATAATCACCAGCACGGCTGCATGGCCTTCGTACTCCCTTTGTTCTCAGGCATTCTATAATCACCAGCACGGCTGCATGGCCTTCGTACTCCCTTTGTTCTCAGGCATTCTATAATCACCAGCACGGCTGCGTGGCCTTCATACTCCCTTTGTTCTCAGGCATTCTATAATCACCAGCACGGCTGCGTGGCCTTCGTACTCCCTTTGTTCTCAGGAATTCTATAATCACCAGCACGGCTGCGTGGCCTTCGTACTCCCTTTGTTCTCAGGCATTCTATAATCACCAGCACGGCTGCATGGCCTTCGTACTCCCTTTGTTCTCAGGCATGCTATAATCACCAGCACGGCTGTGTGGCCTTCGTACTCCCTTTGTTCTCAGGCATTCTATAATCACCAGCACGGCTGCGTGGCCTTCGTACTCCCTTTGTTCTCAGGCATTCTATAATCACCAGCACGGCTGCATGGCCTTCGTACTCCCTTTGTTCTCAGGCATTCTATAATCACCAGCACGGCTGCATGGCCTTCGTACTCCCTTTGTTCTCAGGCATTCTATAATCACCAGCACGGCTGCATGGCCTTCGTACTCCCTTTGTTCTCAGGCATTCTATAATCACCAGCATGGCTGGACCGTTTTAGTGTTATGAGAACATTTACCGCGACCTAACGAATGTTCTGTGAACTTTCCCAGAACCCATGTTGGTTAGCTGGGGCGAGGATATAAACACTGGACATAATAGGTGGTGGGGGGGGGGGAAGCTCCCCATAAAAATGCATGGAAACCGTTAATTGCAGCAATAGAAGATCTTGGAATGAAAACGGAAAACAATTCCACAGCTCAGAATGAAAGACAAATGGAAACGCTACAAGTCATTAAACCATTCTGAAATAAAGTCTGCGCTTGAGTCAGTCAGAAATAGAAGATTTTTAAAAAGTAACATTCCACAGAAACTAAAAAGCTTAAATTCTCTCTCGCACGCACACGCACACACACACACGCGCACACGCACTCACACACACACACACGCACACACACGCACACACACACGCACACACTCACACACACACACACACACACACACACGCACACACTCACACACACACACACAGAGAGAGAGGGGCAGACAGACAGACTGAGCATGGCCATGTGTGCACTTCAGTGACCTGACAGACTGTCTGTGTGTGTCTGAAACACTGTTCCCCAGTGTGAAGTTCTGGAACGTAATTCATCCATAGCACAAGCAGAGATCAAAAGGCTACAGTGCAGAGGGCAGCCCTCTTCCTCTTCCCCCTCTCCCCCCCCCCCTCTTCCCCCTCCCCCATTGTCCTCCTCCCCCTCTTGCCCCTCGCCCCACGTCTTCCCCCTCTTCCCCCCCTCCCCCATCGTCCTCCTCTCCCTCTTCCCCCTCCCCATCGTCCTCCTCCCCCTCTTCTCTTCCTCCTCCCCCTCTTCCCCTCCCCCCCATCGTCCTCCTCCCCCTCTTCTCCTCCTCCTCCCCCTCGTCCTCCTCCCCCTCTTCTCTTCCTCCTCCCCCTCTTCCCCCTCCCTCTCCTCCCCCTCCCCCATCGTCCTCCTCCCCCTCGCCCCCCCTCTTCCCCCTCACCCTCTTCCTTCATGCAGACACACACACACACACACACACACACACACACACACACACACACACACACACACACACACACAGAGCCTATAGGGTTCTGGTCAAAAGTGGTGCACTATATAGGGAAGTAGCCCCAGTCTCACTGCCACCCAATGCATTATCCATGACTGAATAGAATGTAGGGTTCTCATCTAAGCTACAGGTAACGGCCAAAATAAAGGAAACCCCCAACATAAAGTGTCTTAATATGACGTCGGGTACCACGAGCCAGAACAGCTTCAATGCACCTTGGCATAGATTCTACAAGTGTCTGGAACTCTAATGGAGGGATGTGACACCATTCTTCCATGAGAAATTCCATAATTTGGTGTTTTGTTGATGGTGGTGGAAAACGCTGTCTCAGGCTCCGCTCCAGAATCTCCCATAAGTGTTTAATTTCGTTGGTGGCTGAGACGTGCCCTGTGGATGGGGGCATTGTCATCCTATGGGGGCATAGCCATGGTAGCCAAAATAATGGCCTTCCCAGCATTCTTATACATGACCCTAATCATGGGATGTTAATTGCTTAATAAACTCAGGAACCACATCTGTGTGCACCTGCTTTCAATATACAAGTGGTTCCATTATTTTGGCAATTACATGTAGAGTCCTACTTATTGACAGAGGGTTTATTATCTAAGATATAGTCCTACTTATTGACAGAGGGTTTATTATCTAAGATATAGTCCTACTTATTGACAGAGGGTTTATTATCTAAGAAATAGTCCTACTTATTGACAGAGGGTTTATTATCTAAGATATAGTCCTACTTATTGACAGAGGGTTTATTATCTAAGATATAGTCCTACTTATTGACAGAGGGTTTATTATCTAAGATATAGTCCTACTTATTGACAGAGGGTTTATTATCTAAGAAATAGTCCTACTTATTGACAGAGGGTTTATTATCTAAGATATAGTCCTACTTATTGACAGAGGGTTTATTATCTAAGATATAGTCCTACTTATTGACAGAGGGTTTATTATCTAAGATATAGTCCTACTTATTGACAGAGGGTTTATTATCTAAGATATAGTCCTACTTATTGACAGAGGGTTTATTATCTAAGATATAGTCCTACTTATTGACAGAGGGTTTATTATCTAAGATATAGTCCTACTTATTGACAGAGGGTTTATTATCTAAGAAATAGTCTTATATTTTGATAGATGTTTATTATCTAAGATATAGTCCTACTTATTGACAGAGGGTTTATTATCTAAGATATAGTCCTACTTATTGATAGAGGGTTTATTATCTAAGATATATTCCTACATATTGACAGAGGGTTTATTATCTAAGAAATAGTCGTACATTTTGATAGTGGTTCTGTTAGAGGAGGACAGTAGCAGCAGAGAATGAGGGAGGGTGGAGGTTAAGGAGAAAGAGGAGAGAGCCCACTTAGAAGCACTTGGAGTAACACTCCACAGCGTGATAAAGAGAGGAGGGGTTGTTGAAGCTGCTTTTCTTTCCAGAGAATAAGAGAAAAGACCTTGGTCATGTGTAACAACACCCTCATGAGTGGTGAGGTAATACACTAAGAGTATAACACACACACACATAACACACACACACACACACAAATTACACATACACACATAACACACACACACACACATAACACACACATAACACACACACACATACACACATAACACACACATAACACCACACACATAACACACACATAACACACACACACATAACACACACATAACACACACACACCTATAACACACACATAACACACACACACATAACACACACATAACACACACATAACACACACACACCTATAACACACATAACACACACATAACACACACACACATAACACACACATAACACACACACACCTATAACACACACATAACACACACATAACACACACACACATAACACACACACACACACAAATTACACACACACACATAACACACACATAACACACACATAACACACACATAACACACATAACACACATAACACACACATAACACACACACACATAACACACACACACCTATAACACACACAGCTCCGCTGCCAGCTAGTGGGCCAGTTGAGTTGTGAGAGCTGCTCAGAGTGGCAGCGCTAGGGGGTTAAAGGTCAGATGTTATGATACACTGACATTCTTCAGGAGATCGGTCAGGCTCACATTAACATGAAGGACTGGCTGCTCTAGCACTGAGGAGTGTGTGCATGTGTGTGTGCGCGCGTGCGCGCGTGTGTATGTGCGTGTGTCTCCTGACGTGTGTTGCTGCCTGAGACATGTGACATGTTTCTGAAGACATATTGCTAGTTCTCCCTTTTCTATCTAGAGAATAGGGTGCTAGTTCTCCCTGTTCTCTCTAGAGATTAGGGTGCTAGTTCTCCTTGTTCTATCTAGAGAATAGGGTGATAGTTCTCCCTGTTCTATCTAGAGAATAGGGTGCTGTTCCTCCCGGTTCTATCTAGAGAATAGGGTGCTAGTTCTCCCTGTTCTATCTAGAGAATAGGGTGCTAGTTCTCCCTGTTCTATCTAGAGAATAGGGTGCTAGTTCTCCCTGTTCTATCTAGAGAATAGGGTGCTAGTTCTCCCTGTTCTATCTAGAGAATAGGGTGCTAGTTCTCCTTGTTCTATCTAGAGAATAGGGTGATAGTTCTCCCTGTTCTATCTAGAGAATAGGGTGCTGTTCCTCCCGGTTCTATCTAGAGAATAGGGTGCTAGTTCTCCCTGTTCTATCTAGAGAATAGGGTGCTAGTTCTCCCTGTTCTATCTAGAGAATAGGGTGCTAGTTCTCCCTGTTCTATCTAGAGAATAGGGTGCTAGTTCTCCTTGTTCTATCTAGAGAATAGGGTGATAGTTCTCCCTGTTCTATCTAGAGAATAGGGTGCTGTTCCTCCCAGTTCTATCTAGAGAATAGGGTGCTCGTTCTCCCTGTTCTATCTAGAGAATAGGGTGCCAGTTCTCCCTGTTTTATCTAGAGAATAGGGTGCTGTTGCTCCCGGTTCTCTCTAGAGAATAGGGTGCTGTTCCTCCCGGTACTATCTAGAGAATAGGGTGCTGTTGCTCCCTGTTTTATCTAGAGAATAGGGTGCCATTTGGGATACAACCATGGGCAGCCAGATATGAGTATTTTCCCTCTCCCTGTCTGTGAATGAGCCACAGTAACATGGGCCAGCTAGCTACCTCAATGAGACCTGCTGTTTCTTTTAAACCAGCCTTTGGGTAAACATGTAACAGGGCACACAGGCTCAGGTCAGCTTTTGAAGTGGACGGGCGTGGAGAAGAAATGAGTTGAGGGGATGGAGGGGGAAAGAGGGTGGAGGGGGGAAGCCTTCAGAGGAAATGGGAACAGTGGTCTCTTTCAGCACTTTTCGGTCTCTTTCCTCGACCTCCCTTTCTGTCAAGTATAGCTAACAGCCAAACACACAAAGACATGTAGCTGTATATGTTGTCGACGTAACGATGTGAAAACCATTAGATTCTGACGCAACGCTTCTAATACATATAGTGTCAATTAGATCTGTCTGTTTTTCACACCTCTACTTAAACAACTGACTTAAAGACGTGCCAACTAGAAAACAACTCCACAGAAAACAACCACCTAGAAAACAACTCCACAGAAAACAACCACCTAGAAAACAACCACCTAGAAAACAACCACTTAGAAAGCAACCACCCAGGAAACAACTCCACAGAAAACAACCACCCAGAAAACAACCACCCAGAAAACAACTCCACAGAAAACAACTCCACAGAAAACAACCACCTAGAAAACAACTACCAAGAAAACAACCACCTAGAAAACAACCACCCAGAAAACAACCACCCAGAAAACAACCACCCAGAAAACAACTCCACAGAAAACAACTCCACAGAAAACAACCACCTAGAAAACAACTACCAAGAAAACAACCACCTAGAAAACAACCACCCAGAAAACAACCACCCAGAAAACAACCACCCAGAAAACAACTCCACAGAAAACAACCACCAAGAAAACAACTCCACAGAAAACAACCACCTAGAAAACAACCACCTAGAAAACAACTCCACAGAAAACAACCACCTAGAAAACAACCACCCAGAAAACAACTACACAGAAAACAACCACCAAGAAAACAACTCCACAGAAAACAACCACCTAGAAAACAACCACCTAGAAAACACAAAGAAAAAGCAAGAACAGCTATTCTTTCAGGAGTCACATCGCTCTCTCTCTCTCTGTCTCTCTGTCTCTCTGTCTCTCTCTCTCTCTCTGTCTCTCTCTCTCTCTCTCTCTCTCTCTCTCTCTCTCTCTCTCTCTCTCTCTCTCTCTCTCTCTCTCTCTCTCTCTCTCTCTCTCTCTCTCTCTCTCTCTCTCTGGCTCTCTCTCTCTCTCTCTCTCTCTCTCTCTCTCTCTCTCTCTCTCTCTCTCTCTCTGTGCTGCAGTAGGGAGGGAAGGTGATAGATGGAGATAGAGAGGAAAGGAAGGACAGGGAGAGAGAGGAGAGGGGGAGAGAGAGAAAGGGGGGACGAGGGAGGGAGGTGGACCAGCCAGTCAGGTAGGCCAGGGGGACTGTGTCTGAGAGCAGACCCCACCCCAGCTCTGCTCAGCCCAGATCCTCCACACTATGCTTTGAAGCTGCCAGTGTGTTTCAACAGCTAACCACTTTCAGATGTGTGACCACCATGGTTTATGAGCTGAATCATAGCTATACCTACACATGTGCAGGCTTGGGGTCCAAAAGAGGGGGAGGCTCGACCTTTTAGAGCAGAGAGAAAGAGAGAAAGAGAGAAAGAGAGAAAGAGAGAACGAGAGAACGAGAGAAAGAGAGAAGGAGAGAACAAGAGAGAGAAAAACAGAAAGAGACATTGAACTTGGACTGAACGGGATGTGGGATTAGTCTTGTTGTTTGAAACCAACAGAGGGGGGAAATGTGGGTAATTTACTAAAGAACTACATTAGCAGCATTAGCATATTAAAGAGGGGGGGAAATGTGGGTATTTTACTAAAGAACTACATTAGCAGCATTAGCATATTAAAGAGGGAGGAAATGTGGGTATTTTACTAAAGAACTACATTAGCAGCATTAGCATATTAAAGAGGGGGGGAAATGTGGGTATTTTACTAAAGAACTACATTAGCAGCATTAGCATATTAAAGAGGGGGGGAAATGTGGGTATTTTACTAAAGAACTACTTTAGCAGCATTAGCATATTAAAGAGGGGGGAAATGTGGGTATTTTACTAAAGAACTACATTAGCAGCATTAGCATATTAAAGAGGGAGGAAATGTGGGTATTTTACTAAAGAACTACATTAGCAGCATTAGCATATTAAAGAGAGGGGGAAATGTGGGTATTTTACTAAAGAACTACATTAGCAGCATTAGCATATTAAAGAGGGGGGGAAATGTGGGTATTTTACTAAAGAACTACATTAGCAGCATTAGCATATTAAAGAGGGGGGGAAATGTGGGTATTTTACTAAAGAACTACATTAGCATATTAAAGGCACGTTTCTGTTTTCTATTTTCCACAGTTATGTTTCAAGGTTTCCTCTGCAGTCAAATCAATGTGTTCTCTAACCCTTAAGACATTGTAGCTTTGAAGGACCCCTCCATTAAAAGTCATTGCAATACCTCCCCATAGTCTCTCAAGGGACCCATCATATTATACACTGTGCATCAACAGCACAGCCTGAGTAGGGATGCTTTCTCTACAGTTAATAAAAGGGCAATCTGAGGTTCAAACAACAACAAAGCCACAACCTGCCACACAAATCCCTAAATGTATGTACCAATCCCAGATCGTCCCTTTAAAGGTGTAGTGAGCGGTGTAGTGTTTCAGCCCCAGTGGGACTCCCATGCAGCCTGCTGTCTTCAAAAGAGGTTCAGCAGCATCCAAATCATGTGTAAACAACCAGCCCATCAGATCTCTCTCTCTCTCTCTCTCTCTCTCTCTCTCTCTCTCCCTCTCTCCCTCTCCCTCTCCCTCTCTCTCTTTCCCTCTGCCTCTCTCCCTCTCTCCCTCTCTCCCTCCCTCCCTCCCTCCCTCCCTCTCTCCCTCCCTCCCTCCCACCCTCCCTCCCTCTATCTGTCTGTGTCCTCCACTTATTTTCTTCCTGGCCCTAGTGTTTGTTTTGTGCTCAGACAGGCAGACAGCACGACAGCACGACAGGCAGGCAGGCAGACAGCACGACAGACAGGCAGGCAGGCAGGCAGACAGACAGACAGCACGACAGACAGACAGACAGACAGACAGACAGACAGACAGACAGACAGACAGACAGACAGACAGACAGACAGACAGACAGACAGACAGACAGACAGACAGACAGACAGCACGACAGACAGACAGACTGTGTCTCCTCTCCCTAGCTCACAGCAGACCTAGCTGAGGCCGTGTCTCCTCTCCCTAGCTCACAGTAGACCTAGCTGAGGCTGTGTCTCCCCTCTCTAGCTCACAACAGACCTAGCTGAGGCTGTGTCTCCCCTCTCTAGCTCACAGCAGACCTAGCTGAGGCTGTGTCTCCCCTCTCTAGCTCACAGCAGACCTAGCTGAGGCTGTGTCTCCCCTCTCTAGCTCACAGCAGACCTAGTTGAGGCTGTGTCTCCTCTCTCTAGCTCACAGCAGACCTAGCGGGACGTCAATGTCTGGAATGTGGAGAGAGGATGAAGTTTCTAAAGCATTCAGGGGAGGGACTCCCTCCTGCCTGCATCCCAAATGGCACCCTATTCCTTTATAGTGCCCTACTTTTGACCTATAAAGGGCATAGAATAGGGTTCCATTTGGGATGCCCCTCCCTCCCTCCCAAAGCAGCTTTTCATCATAAGATGATAACAAAGGACTGGGTGTAATCTAAGATAGCTTCATAAGAGGATAACAAAGGACTGGGTGTAATCTAAGATAGCTTCATAAGAGGATAACAAAGGACTGGGTGTAATCTAAGATAGCTTCATAAGATGATAACAAAGGACTGGGTGTAATCTAAGATAGCTTCATAACATGATAACAAAGGACTGGGTGTAATCTAAGATAGCTTCATAAGAGGATAACAAAGGACTGGGTGTAATCTAAGATAGCTTCATAAGATGATAACAAAGGACTGGGTGTAATCTAAGATAGCTTCATAAGATGATAACAAAGGACTGGGTGTAATCTAAGATAGCTTCATAAGATGATAACAAAGGACTGGGTGTAATCTAAGATAGCTTCATAAGAGGATAACAAAGGACTGGGTGTAATCTAAGATAGCTTCATAAGATGATAACAAAGGACTGGGTGTAATCTAAGATAGCTTCATAAGAGGATAACAAAGGACTGGGTGTAATCTAAGATAGCTTCATAAGAGGATAACAAAGGACTGGGTGTAATCTAAGATAGCTTCATAAGAGGATAACAAAGGACTGGGTGTAATCTAAGATAGCTTCATAAGAGGATAACAAAGGACTGGGTGTAATCTAAGATAGCTTCATAAGAGGATAACAAAGGACTGGGTGTAATCTAAGATAGCTTCATAAGAGGATAACAAAGGACTGGGTGTAATCTAAGATAGCTTCATAAGAGGATAACAAAGGACTGGGTGTAATCTAAGATAGCTTCATAAGAGGATAACAAAGGACTGGGTGTAATCTAAGATAGCTTCATAAGAGGATAACAAAGGACTGGGTGTAATCTAAGATAGCTTCATAAGAGGATAACAAAGGACTGGGTGTAATCTAATCTAGCTTCATAAGAGGATAACAAAGGACTGGGTGTAATCTAAGATAGCTTCATAAGATGATAACAAAGGACTGGGTGTAATCTAAGATAGCTTCATAAGAGGATAACAAAGGACTGGGTGTAATCTAAGATAGCTTCATAAGAGGATAACAAAGGACTGGGTGTAATCTAAGATAGCTTCATAAGATGATAACAAAGGACTGGGTGTAATCTAAGATAGCTTCATAAGAGGATAACAAAGGACTGGGTGTAATCTAATCTAGCTTCATAAGAGGATAACAAAGGACTGGGTGTAATCTAAGATAGCTTCATAAGAGGATAACAAAGGACTGGGTGTAATCTAATCTCGCTTCATAAGAGGATAACAAAGGACTGGGTGTAATCTAAGATAGCTTCATAAGAGGATAACAAAGGACTGGGTGTAATCTAATCTAGCTAGGAGAGATGCTCATGACATCAGCAGGTCAGAGTAATATAGGAGTATGTCATGTTTATATGTCGAGGGGTGACCTTTATACACAGAGAGGGGTGACCTTTATACACAGAGAAGGTTGACCTTTATACACAGAGAGGGGTGACCTTTATACACAGAGAAGGGTGACCTTTATACACAGAGAGGGGTGACCTTTATACACAGAGAGGGGTGACCTTTATACACAGAGAGGGGTGACCTTTATACACAGAGAGGGGTGACCTTTATACACAGAGAGGGGTGACCTTTATACACAGAGAGGGGTGACCTTTATAAACAGAGAGTGGTGACCTTTATACACAGAGAGGGGTGACCTTTATACACAGAGAGGGGTGACCTTTATACACAGAGAGGGGTGACCTTTATACACAGAGAGGGGACCTTTATACACAGAGAGGGTGACCTTTATACACAGAGAGTGGTGACCTTTATACACAGAGAGGGGTGACCTTTATACACAGAGAGGGGTGACCTTTATACACAGAGAGGGGTGACCTTTATACACAGAGAGGGGTGACCTTTATACACAGAGAGGGGTGACCTTTATACACAGAGAGGGGTGACCTTTATACACAGAGAGGGGTGACCTTTATACACAGAGAGGGGTGACCTTTATACACAGAAACACTTCAAGTTCCTTCAGGTTGATTTCACAGTGGAACAAAGACTATGCTGCTGGATTTAAAAAAAGAAGAGGCCTAATATTTGACTCTGAATTCGACTATACAGTTTTATATATACAGTGCCTTGCGAAAGTATTCGCCCCCCTTGAACTTTGCGACCTTTTGCCACATTTCAGGCTTCAAACATAAAGATATAAAACTGAAAACTGCTGTTCACATATGCTCTCCATCCAACCTCACTGAGCTCGAGCTGTTTTGCAAGGAGGAATGGGAAAAAATGTCAGTCTCTCGATGTGCAAAACTGATAGAGACATACCCCAAGCGACTTACAGCTGTAATCGCAGCAAAAGGTGGCGCTACAAAGTATTAACTTAAGGGGGCTGAATAATTTTGCACGCCCAATTTTTCAGTTTTTGATTTGTTAAAAAAGTTTGAAATATCCAATAAATGTCGTTCCACTTCATGATTGTGTCCCACTTGTTGTTGATTCTTCACAAAAAAATACAGTTTTAAGTCTTTATGTTTGAAGCCTGAAATGTGGCAAAAGGTCGCAAAGTTCAAGGGGGCCGAATACTTTCGCAAGGCACTGTATGTATATATATAGCACCTTTCACCTGTCACACAAAGACGTGGAAAACAGATCATCAAATGCAGTTAAACCAAATATATCAGGAAAATACGTGACATTCTAATCTGAATAAATGAAATGCAGAAGTGAGTAAGTAAGTAAGTAAGGGCAGCTGTGTTGGCCTCATTCACTTACTTTCCACCGACATTACATTCAAACACTCTACACCCCTACACATAACACCACCAAAATGACTGATTTAAACAATCTATTCAATTAACAGCGGCCGGTCTATAAAGACACCATGTAACAACACCAATAACAACCAGAACTGAAACTGTAATATTCCCCTGGCTGCTTTAAGGCTTGTGAAAAGTCCGCTTGGAAAAGAACTAAAGCTTTCTATGAGGGAACAGGGGTTTATGTGGAAACATACCTTACACACTAAAATGTAATAACCTTTGAGTCCCTCTGTGTTTTCGTTGGCTGGGAGTATCACCAGATCAAACACACACTCACATCCAGCATACTTAGCCAAAAATGTCAGCGCTAAGCACTGATATCCAGATTCAGGTATTTTCTTTCCTCTGGCAGGGAGAGCAGCAAGGAGAGAGGAGAGGAGAGAGGAGAGAGGAGAGAGAAGAGTAGAGAGGAGAGAGAAGAGCAGAGAGGAGAGAGGAGAGAGGAGAGGAGAGAGGGGAGAGGAGAGAGGAGAGAGGAGAGGGGAGAGGAGAGGAGAGAGGGGAGAGGAGAGGAGAGAGGAGAGAGAAGAGTAGAGAGGAGAGAGGAGAGAGAAGAGGAGAGAGGAGAGTAGAGTAGAGTGGAGAGGAGAGGAGAGGAGAGGAGAGGAGAGGAGAGGAGAGGAGAGGAGAGGGAGAGGAGAGGAGAGGAGAGGAGAGGAGAGGAGAGGAGAGGAGAGGAGAGGAGAGGAGAGAGGAGAGGGAGAGGTGAATAGAGAGGGGAGAGGAGAGAGGAGAGAGGAGAGAGGAGAAGAGGAGAGGAGAGAGGAGAGGGGGAGAGAGGAGAGGAGAGAGGAGAGAGGAGAGAGGAGAGAGGAGAGGAGAGGAGAGTAGAGAGGAGAGTAGAGAGGAGAGAGGAGAGGAGAGAGAGGAGAGAGGAGAGGGGAGAGAGGAGAGAGGAGAGCGGAGAGGAGAGAGGAGAGAGGAGAGGGGAGAGAGGGGAGAGAGAGAGAGAGAGGAGAGGGGAGAGAGGAGAGAGGAGAGAGGAGAGAGGAGAGAGGAGAGAGGAGAGGAGAGTAGAGAGGAGAGTAGAGAGGAGAGAGGGGAGAGAGGAGAGAGGGAGAGAGGGAGAGAGGAGAGGGGAGAGAGGAGAGAGGAGAGAGGAGAGAGGAGAGAGGAGAGAGGAGAGAGGAGAGGAGAGTAGAGAGGAGAGAGGAGAGGAGAGAGGAGAGGAGAGAGAGGAGAGAGGAGAGGGGAGAGAGGAGAGAGGAGAGAGGAGAGAGGAGGAGAGGAGAGAGGAGAGGGAGAGAGGAGAGAGGAGAGGGAGAGAGGAGAGAGGAGAGAGGAGAGAGGAGAGAGGAGAGAGGAGAGAGGTGAGAGGAGAGAGGAGAGAGGAGAGGAGAGTAGAGAGGAGAGTAGAGAGGAGAGAGGAGAGGGGAGAGAGGAGAGAGGAGAGGGGAGAGAGGAGAGAGGAGAGAGGAGAGAGGAGAGAGGAGAGAGGAGAGAGGAGAGGAGAGAGTAGAGAGGAGAGTAGAGAGGAGAGAGGAGAGGAGAGAGTAGAGAGCAGAGAAGATAGAGGGGAAAGGAGAGTAGAGAAGGGAGAGGAGAGAGTAGAGAGCAGAGAAGAGAGAGGGGAGAGGAGAGAGGGGAGAGTAGAGAGGGGAGAGTAGAGAGGAGAGAGGGGAGAACAGAGAGGAGAGAACAGAAAGAAGAAGGCAACCCAGTGTTAGTAAACCCTCCGTGGTTCTAGGCCTGGGGGTGCCCCCAAACAGCCACCACCATCACAACCACCACCACCACCACCACCACCACCACCACCTCCACCACGTCACAGATTCACCCCTCTAGTCTACAGACAGACAGAGAGTGAAGTCTCTATGGTTGCTATAGCTGAAGAATGTAGAACTCAATGACTGGGTTTTGACAGTCAGAGACACAATCCCCAGCTTCACAATTAGTGATTAGCTCAACCACTTTAAGATGCTAAATGTGGAAGTAAAACACTTATAGAATCGCCATCTGCCACATATAGAAATGACAACAAACAGATGGCGCCAGCAAAATTACTTGTGATAAGAGACGTTCAGGTGGCTAATGATGTGAATCTGAGACTGGGGAATAGGGTGCCATTTGGGACACTCAAGGAGAGCAGGGGGAATAGGGTGCCATTTGGGAAGCTCAAGAAGAGGATGGGGAATAGGGGTGCCATTTGGGACGCTCAAGAAGAGGTGATTAAAGCAGCGGAGCTTCACGTGTCCAGAGATAAAAGGAGTGAACATGAAGGGAGAGGAGGGAACTGTCATCTCTCACTAGTCTGAGATCGGTGGGACTATCACGTTCCACGCTTTTACACAACATACACTAGGTACTGCTAACTACACTACCTGCCATCTAACTGAGCTTATCACACGGCATTTCTGGTGATGAAACCTCCCCACGGTGCTGCAATCGTTGTCAGAACTTTACACAGAATATATTTGGTCGTGTCACACAGTTGGACTCGTAACCTCACTCCACTCACACTATCCAATCACCAGCCTCCCTTTACAGTTATTGGCTAAGAGACGTCAAGCATATCGTTTCTCAAAGCAAATGTATCACAGGTATCTAATGCACTTTCACAGTTTAGATTTCTGTATGAAGGTTTACAAAACACACCTGAAACAGCTTCTGTAGGACATCAGTCCCTCTGCAGAGACAGTCTGCCAGAGTAACCAGATACTGGCCGTGGCTGATGACAGGTAAACACAGTCCATGGCAGCACACCAAATGGCACCCTATTCCCTTTATAGTGCACTACTTTAACCAGGGCCATTAGGACTGTAGTGTACTATGTAGGGGACCGGGGTACCATTTGGGACACAACCGGGCAGGGCAGCAGGGCTGATGACACCTTCGTTCCTCCTGCCTGCCTAGCTGTGTCCTCAGTCTTTCTTCTCTCTGTCCCTCGCTCCCTCCCTCCCTCCCCCCTCCTTCCTTCCCTCCATCCCCACCCTCCCTCCGTCCCTCGCTCCCTCCCCCTCCTTCCCTCCCTCCCTCCCCCTCCCTCCCTCCAGATGAGTGGTGCTCAGAGGGGGATTTAGCTGAAAGTAG
>NW_022265970.1:81188-96188 GCF_002021735.2 Oncorhynchus kisutch | reverse complement strand
CTACCTAACAGAGGACTAGATGGTGACTTTGGATATATGGCTGTAGAACAGATATAGATAAACCTCCCAGAGGACCTGTCTGGTCTTCATGTTTAGTTGGTTGTTTAAAGTCTACATAAGAGGAAGAAGGAACAATAATAGAATGTGTCCCAAGTGGCACCCCTATGAGCCCTGGTCAGAGGTAGTGCACTAACTGGGGAATAGGGTGCCATTTGGGATCCAGCCGTAGTGCAGAACTCCTGGTTCCTGGTTTGAAACAATACTTGAAAGAGGCGGATGAGCCTTTCCATTCTTCCACTTCCCTTTCCCCTCAACTTTACAAATCTCCTCAGATATCTCCCCTGACAAAACACCCTGACCTTCCCCTCAACCTTACAAAACTCCTCAGATATCTCCCCTGACAAAACACCCTGACCTTCCCCTCAACCTTACAAAACTCCTCAGATATCTCCCCTGACAAAACACCCTGACCTTCCCCTCAACCTTACAAAACTCCTCAGATATCTCCCCTGACAAAACACCCTGACCTTCCCCTCAACCTTACAAAACTCCTCAGATATCTCCCCTGACAAAACACCCTGACCATCCCCTCAACCTTACAAAACTCCTCAGATATCTCCCCTGAGAAAAAAAGCCTGACCTATGTTCCCTCAAAACAAAATTTTGACACTCATCAAATTTCAGGTCTGCTGAGCACAAACTTGAACGTTATGAAATGTTGTACAACTTCTGCCACGTTTACTGTGAACACTTAGGTGGTACCCGCTTTCAGTTACAATTATAACAGTGGCCAAGTGGGCTACTTTGGCTATTTGATCAGAATGTAGGCCTATCAGAGTGTCCTATCATCAAAAACAATGGAGAAAATGCATCCCATAACATTTTATCATTCAGCCTAATGTAGCAGACAATTTGAGGTGTTCAATGTAGGCCTACATTCCATGGGACTTTTGGAGAAAAAAAACCATGCAGGGCTTAACATGAACCTGCTTATACACTTGTCCTTCAAACAAGGAGGTGAGTGAAAATGTGTTGTTTGATGCAAGAAACCACTTTACAAAATATAATGCATTATTATTCCCAAACCATCTTTATAGTGAATCAGACAAATGATGCTACCCTCGGCCTATTGGCTACTTAGCTTATTCAAGCCTGTCTCAGAACACACTGCCCCTTTAAGACTGAAACAAAGCTCTTTACACTGACTCCTTTTCAAAGATGGCTAGAAATGCATACGTTTTGTGCTGTTGTAGGAAGCAACCCCCCCCCCCCCCCCCCCCCCTCCATTGCTGACTAGAAATGAGCTATCACTGGGCTAATAACTCACCTACAGAGAATAGGAGAGTCCTGTCCATATGTTTTTGGTCGCAGGTCCAGGAATGGTTGAATAAGTGCAACATTTACCTGGAGCTAACTCTGCAGACAGCACTACTGGGTGATTTGAAAAGTCATCGTCAATCAATCAATATATATAATAATAATACTTTTAGCAAAAATGTTTATCTTTCATTTACAATCTGTAGAAACTCTGAGAATAGAAAGAACTTCTTTGAGACGTCACAGCGCAGTTGAAAAATATATGGCAAATAGAAACATGGATGGTGTTCAGAGAGAGATGGGAGGGGCTGAATGAAGGGTGGGGTTAAAAACAAAAGATAACTATTGTAAAATAAATGATGTACGTAAAATGTATATAGTATGTATAAACTGGAAGTAGAAGCCTAAGTGTTGTTGTCCATTAGTTTACTCCAATTAGTGGAGGGGTGGTAGGTTTAGGGGGAAAATATTAAAATGATTTTTTAAAGATATATATATTTACAAAAAATATATATGGGGGATTGGAAATGATGTAGACATTTACATTGATGGAAGCTACAACCTATCTGCAGTATTAAAGCTGATCTACCCCCCCCTCCCCCCCCCACATGGCCACATACAGCTCTAACTTCGATCTCAAATCAAGTGCATCTACTCGCGACCACTCATGTTGTAAACACAGTCCAGTTCAAAGTGAATGGCACAGATCCATATACGGCAATGGTCTATTTACATATAGTCCAACTGCAGCTCTGGTTGGTTATGTCGCACCGGTTTGTGTAGAGTCGTGCCTGTCAATGCAATAGAATCCTACTCTAATGTGCTCTGCCAACAAGACAATCTCTTGCATAGTTTGTTTTGTTTCGGTATGTTGCATTGAAACTGGCTAATATTGCGTTGATTCGATCACAATACCCACAGTAAAGGGAAACGTTGATAGTGTTAACTAAAGGGGGAAACTGTAGAAAGTTGAGTGAAGTTCAATCTCATGCTTCTAAGCTTCTAGGCTGATATTTCTTCTGCGCGCCCGAACGCAGCTTAGAGGGAACATTGACCGTGACCTTCCTCTACCTCCCTAAACCCCTTAAATATCTACCCTTGAAGAAACACTTTGACCCTTCTGGCTCCTTTCCTCACTCCTTGTTCTATCCTCTCTGCCGGCTCCTCCCTTCCTTTTCCCACCACAGCCCCTTTCCCTGCTCCAGGGCTGCATCCGAAATTATACCCTATTCCCTACATAGTGCACTACTTTTGACCAGAGACCTTGTCAAAAGTAGTGCACTATGTAGGGAATAGGGTGCCATTTTGGGACGCATCCCAGGACTTTGCTGTACAGACCAGTACCAGATGTCAGCCTGGCTGAATGGGGCTGTGCTGAAAGACCCTGCTGTTCTGGACGCCACCCACATGCTTCTCATTCAGAGATGAAGGCTCACAGCTCGCCTTCTTGTGGAGCCAATTTACAACAAAAAGAAAGGGGAGGGGTGGTTAGGGAGGAGAGAGGGGAGGATAGAGGGGAGAGAGGGGGAGGTTAGGGGAGAGAGAGGGGGAGGGTAGGGGGGAGAGAGGGGGAGGGTAGGGGGAGAGAGAGGGGGAGGGTAGGGGAGAGAGAGGGGGAGGGTAGGGGAGAGAGAGGGGGAGGGTAGGGGAGAGAGAGGGGGAGGTTAGGGGAGAGAGAGGGAGAGGTTAGGGGAGAGAGAGGGGGAGGTTAGGGGGGAGAGAGGGAGAGGTTAGGGGAGAGAGGGGAGGTTAGGGGATAGAGAGGGGGAGGTTAGGGGATAGAGAGGGAGAGGTTAGGGGAGAGAGAGGGGGAGGTTAGGGGATAGAGAGGGTGAGGTTAGGGGAGAGAGAGGGGGAGGTTAGGGGAGAGAGAGGGGGAGGTTAAGGGAGAGAGAGAGAGGGAGGTTAGGGGGGAGAGAGGGGGAGGTTAGGGGAGAGAGAGAGAGGGAGGTTAGGGGGGAGAGGGGGGGAGGTTAGGGGGGAGAGAGGGGGAGAGAGGGGGAGGTTAGGGGAGAGAGAGAGGGAGGTTAGGGGGGAGAGAGGGGGAGGTTAGGGGGAGAGAGAGGGGGAGGTTAGGGGAGAGAGAGGGGGAGGTTAGGGGAGAGAGAGGGGAGGTTAGGGGAGAGAGAGGGGGGGGGGGGGTTAGGGGAGAGAGAGGGGGGGAGGTTAGGGGGAGAGAGGGGGAGGTTAGGGGATAGAGAGGGAGAGGTTAGGGGAGAGAGAGGGGGAGGTTAGGGGAGAGAGAGGGGGAGGTTAAGGGAGAGAGAGAGAGGGAGGTTAGGGGGGAGAGAGGGGGAGGTTAGGGGAGAGAGAGAGAGGGAGGTTAGGGGGGGGAGAGGGGGAGGTTAGGGGGGAGAGAGGGGGAGAGAGGGGGAGGTTAGGGGAGAGAGAGGGAGGTTAGGGGGGAGAGAGGGGGAGGTTAGGGGGAGAGAGAGGGGGAGGTTAGGGGAGAGAGAGGGGGAGGTTAGGGGAGAGAGAGAGGGGGGAGGTTAGGGGGAGAGAGGGGGAGGTTAGGGGATAGAGAGGGAGAGGTTAGGGGAGAGAGAGGGGGAGGTTAGAGGATAGAGAGGGAGAGGTTAGGGGAGAGAGAGAGGGAGGGTTAGGGGGGAGAGAGGGGGAGGTTAGGGGGAGAGAGAGGGGGAGGTTAGGGGGAGAGAGAGGGGAGGTTAGGGGGAGAGAGAGGGGGAGGTTAGGGGAGAGAGAGAGGGGGAGGTTAGGGGGGAGAGAGAGAGAGAGAGAGAGGGAGGTTAGGGGGGAGAGAGAGGGAGGTTAGCGGTAGAGAGGGGTTACCGTGTCTCTCTACCGTGGCTCTCTACCGCGGCTCTCTACCATGTCTCTCTACCGTGTCTCTCTACCGTGTCTCTCTACCATGTCTCTCTACCATGTCTCTCTACCATGTCTCTCTACCGTGTCTCTCTACCGTGTCTCTCTACCATGTCTCTCTACCATGTCTCTCTACCATGTCTCTCTACCGTGTCTCTCTACCATGTCTCTCTACCGTGTCTCTCTACCATGTCTCTCTACCATGTCTCTCTACCATGTCTCTCTACCGTGTCTCTCTACCGTGTCTCTCTACCTGTCTCTCTACCATGTCTCTCTACCATGTCTCTCTACCGTGTCTCTCTACCATGTCTCTCTACCGGTCTCTACCGTGTCTCTCTACCATGTCTCTCTACCGTGTCTCTCTACCGTGTCTCTCTACCATGTCTCTCTACCGTGTCTCTCTACCATGTCTCTCTACCGTGTCTCTCTACCGTGTCTCTCTACCGTGTCTCTCTACCGTGTCTCTCTACCATGTCTCTCTACCGTGTCTCTCTACCATGTCTCTCTACCGTGTCTCTCTACCGTGTCTCTCTACCATGTCTCTCTACCGTGTCTCTCTACCATGTCTCTCTACCATGTCTCTCTACCATGTCTCTCTACCGTGTCTCTCTACCATGTCTCTCTACCGCGGCTCTCTACCATGTCTCTCTACCGTGTCTCTCTACCATGTCTCTCTACCGTGTCTCTCTACCGTGTCTCTCTACCATGTCTCTCTACCATGTCTCTCTACCGTGTCTCTCTACCATGTCTCTCTACCATGTCTCTCTACCGTGTCTCTCTACCATGTCTCTCTACCGTGTCTCTCTACCGTGTCTCTCTACCGTGTCTCTCTACCATGTCTCTCTACCGTGTCTCTCTACCATGTCTCTCTACCGTGTCTCTCTACCGTGTCTCTCTACCATGTCTCTCTACCGTGTCTCTCTACCATGTCTCTCTACCGTGTCTCTCTACCATGTCTCTCTACCGTGTTCTCTCTACCGTTGTCTCTCTACCGTGTCTCTCTACCATGTCCTCTACCGTGTCTCTCTACCATGTCTCTCTACCGTGTCTCTCTACCGTGTCTCTCTACCGTGTCTCTCTACCGTGTCTCTCTACCGTGTCTCTCTCTCTCTGATATCTCATCAAAGAAACACGTTGTCCTTTTCTCATAGCAGAACAGGAGACCATCTAAAGCAGGGTGTGAACGCTGTACTGAGGATGGACAATATCTTTTCAAGCTAGGATGTTATAGTCTTGTAACATACTTCAAGTGTAAACCATGGTTCTGAGGAACAATGCTTATCCAGGTTATCCCCAACCACTACAGTAGGACTAAATGTTGTCAGATCACTACAGTAGGACTATATGTACATGTTGTCAGATCACTACAGTAGGACTATATGTACATGTTGTCAGATCACTACAGTAGGACTATATGTTGTCAGATCACTACAGTAGGACTATATGTACATGTTGTCAGATCACTACAGTAGGACTATGTGTTGTCAGATCGCTACAGTAGGACTGTGTGTTGTCAGATCACTACAGTAGGACTATATGTACATGTTGTCAGATCACTACAGTAGGACTATATGTACATGTTGTCAGATCACTACAGTAGGAATAGGTGTTGTCAGATCACTACAGTAGGACTGTGTGTTGTCAGATCACTACAGTAGGACTATATGTACATGTTGTCAGATCACTACAGTAGGACTATATGTACATGTTGTCAGATCACTACAGTAGGACTATGTGTTGTCAGATCACTACAGTAGGACTATATGTACATGTTGTCAGATCACTACAGTAGGACTATATGTACATATTGTCAGATCACTACAGTAGGAATAGGTGTTGTCAGATCACTACAGTAGGACTATATGTTGTCAGATCACTACAGTAGGAATATGTGTTGTCAGATTACTGCAGTAGGAATATGTGTTGTCAGATTACTGCAGTAGGAATATGTGTTGTCAGGTAATGAACAGTATTAATAAGTGCAGGTATTGCAGAATCCAACTGAGTGCTCAGAGTGCTATAACAGTAGAAAAAAAGATGTCAGTTGATGGCGACAGATTTTAAAATGACCCAGATATCCTTGCGACATATCCAAACCAAATACTGCTAACTCAAAATGAACCATTTCAGTATAAGACGGACGCAAATTCCTGAAGACAAGAGCGTCCAAACAAAACATCCCTTTCTTGAGCACGAACGGTCAAAAAACTGGTCTTCATTCACTAAAGGGAAAGGTTTCTTCTGAGGCTGCATCTCAGTCTTAATAACAACCACCTTTGTGACACTTTGGCTGGTTTCTCTGACACAGATTCAGCCTAGTCCTCAACATGCTTTTTTAACATACTTTATAGTCTAGGACTAGGCATAATCCACAGGAAGTTGGTGGCATCTTAATTGGGGAGGACGGGCTTGTGGTATTGGCAGGAGAAAAATCTGTGAAATGGTATCAAATACATCCAACACATGGTTTCCATGGTTTCCATGTGTTGGATGCCATTCCATTGGCTCTGTTCCAGACATTATTATGAGCCGTCCTCTCTACAGCAGCCTCCACTTGGCCTAATCTGTGTCCGGGAAACTTCCCCATAGAACATTTTAAAGAGGGCACATCGTTGAAGCCAAAAGGGAAACACATATTATTTAAGATTCTCAAACAACAAAGCAGTATTTATACCTGACCAGGTAACCCTGCACATAAAAACAGACTTGTACCACTTGTAGACTTTTGAAAACCGAAAAAAAAAAAAAATCAAAGTTAACCCATAGACTTATTCCTAATTCAATTACAAAGAACAAACCACACTCTCAATCTTGTACTGTGTCCTATCCTATAATTACAGTACATCTTCAATGAGAGAAAGAAAAGTCTGTCAAGCTACCTTAACATTTAGGTTCTTTTTCCCGTATTGGCACATCCTGAAAACTGAAAGTAATCCCTAACTGTTTGCATCCCAAATGGCACCCTATTCCGTGTTTAGTGCTCTACATTTGACCAGAGCATTATGAAAATCAATGGGCCGTCATCAAAAGTAGTGCACTATAAAGGGAATAATAAGGTGTCATTTGGGATGTAGTCATTCTCCACCTTTCAAGTTGAGTAATAATGGTCTTTGTTTGTGGCTTCAAAGTCTTGACACACTGCCTCTTAAAATGGTTATAGCTCAGTGTTGACACAATGCCTTTTAAAGCGGTTAGAGCTCAGTGTTGACACAATGCCTTTTAAAGTGGTTAGAGCTCAGTGTTGACACAATGCCTCTTAAAGGTGAAATATGTTCCTTTTTGGGCGACCTGACCAAATTCACATAGAAATGTATGCTATAGATCTGTCATTCTCATTGAAAGCAAGCCAAAGAAGTGGCAAATCTGTTCTATGTGCACTATTTCTATGCTTCCCGGTCTTACCTTTTTTGCATCCTTTACTTCGGTTCAGATTTTGGTTTAGATGGTTTAGAGTGTACAATGATTCTCTACGCTATACTTGCTTGTTTTGTCACATAAACTGAAATCAGTTGAACAATTCGAATTTTAGCAACCAGGAAATGGCGGAGCGATTTCTGCATAGAACATATTTTTTTATTTTTTTATTTTGTCATATCCAATTGGTAGTTGCAGTCTTGTCTCATCGCTACAACTCCCCTACGGACTCGGGAGAGGCGAACATCGAGAGCCATGCGTCCTCCGTAAACATGACCTTGCGAAGCCGCACTGCTTCTTGACACACTGCTCGCTTAACCTGGAAGCCAGTTGCACCAATGTGTTGGAGAAAACACTGTCCAACTGGCAACCAAAGTCAGTTTGTAGGCGACCGGCCAGCTACAAGGAGTCGCTAGAGCGCCAAACCCTCTGCTACCCTGGACGACGCTGGGCCAAATGGGTCTCCCAGTCACGGCCGGCTGTGACACCTGCCTGGAATCAAACCGGGGCTGTAGTGATGCCTCAAGACCTACGATGCGATGCCTTAGACTGCTGCACCACTCGGGAGTCCCCTGGATAGCTCATCTTGAATGGGGTAAGAGCTCAGTGTTGACATGCTGCCTCTTAATGGGGCTAGAGCTCTGGGAAGTCTGGCACAAAGAACATGTTGGAAAGATGAATAAGTCTGTTGATATTTTGGCATACGAGCATATCCCTAAGAAGTAGTCCAAAAGTGTGTGTGTGTCTGTGCGTGCTTGCGTGCGTGTGTGAGTGTGTGTGTGCTGACACTGTTGATGTTTCCAGGAGTGAATAAGGTACAGTGAACCTTCACAGAGCTCTCTGTCCCACCGCCCGGTGAATGTACAGAGACCTAGCTGGATAACTACAGGGTTACTGACTGTACAGATACCTAGCTAGATAACTACAGGGTTACTGACTGTACAGAGACCTAGCTAGATAACTACAGGGTTACTGACTGTACAGATACCTAGCTAGATTACTACAGGGTTACTGACTGTACAGACACCTAGCTGAATAACTACAGGGTTACTGACTGTACAGAGACCTAGCTAGATAACTACAGGGTTACTGAATATATAGAGACCTAGCTAGATAACTACAGGGCTCATGAATGTACAGAGACCTAGCTGGATAACTACAGGGTTACTGACTGTACAGATACCTAGCTAGATAACTACAGGGTTACTGACTGTACAGAGACTTAGCTGGATAATGACAGGGTTACTGACTGTACAGATACCTAGCTAGATAACTACAGGGTTACTGACTGTACAGAGACCTAGCTGAATAACTACAGGGTTACTGACTGTACAGAGACCTAGCTAGATAACTACAGGGTTACTGAATGTATAGAGACCTAGCTAGATAACTACAGGGCTCATGAATGTACAGAGACCTAGCTGGATAACTACAGGGTTACTGACTGTACAGATACCTAGCTAGATAACTACAGGGTTACTGACTGTACAGACACCTAGCTAGATTACTAGAGGTTACTGACTGTACAGATACCTAGCTAGATAACTACAGGGTTACTGACTGTCCAGACACCTAGCTAGATAACTACAGGGTTACTGACTGTACAGATACCTAGCTAGATTACTACAGGGTTACTGACTGTACAGACACCTAGCTGAATAACTACAGGGTTACTGACTGTACAGAGACCTAGCTAGATAACTACAGGGTTACTGAATGTATAGAGACCTAGCTAGATAACTACAGGGCTCATGAATGTACAGAGACCTAGCTGGATAACTACAGGGTTACTGACTGTACAGATACCTAGCTAGATAACTACAGGGTTACTGACTGTACAGAGACTTAGCTGGATAATGACAGGGTTACTGACTGTACAGATACCTAGCTAGATAACTACAGGGTTACTGACTGTACAGAGACCTAGCTGAATAACTACAGGGTTACTGACTGTACAGAGACCTAGCTAGATAACTACAGGGTTACTGAATGTATAGAGACCTAGCTAGATAACTACAGGGCTCATGAATGTACAGAGACCTAGCTGGATAACTACAGGGTTACTGACTGTACAGATACCTAGCTAGATAACTACAGGGTTACTGACTGTACAGACACCTAGCTAGATTACTACAGGGTTACTGACTGTACAGATACCTAGCTAGATAACTACAGGGTTACTGACTGTACAGACACCTAGCTAGATTACTACAGGGTTACTGACTGTACAGAGACCTAGCTAGATAACTACAGAGTTACTGACTGTACAGAGACCTAGCTGGATAACGACAGGGTTACTGACTGTACAGAGACCTAGCTAGATAACTACAGGGTTACTGACTGTACAGATACCTAGCTAGATAACTACAGGGCTGGTGAATGTACAGAGACCTAGCTGGATAACTACAGGGTTACTGACTGTAATAAGACCTAGCTAGATAACTACAGGGTTACTGACTGTACAGAGACCTAGCTAGATAACTACAGGGTTACTGAATGTACAGAGACCTAGCTAGATAACTACAGGGTTACTGAATGTACAGACACCTAGCTAGATAACTACAGGGTTACTGACTGTACAGACACCTAGCTAGATAACTACAGGGTTACTGACTGTACAGACACCTAGCTAGATAACTACAGGGTTACTGACTGTACAGAGACCTAGCTAGATAACTACAGGGTTACTGAATGTACAGACACCTAGCTAGATAACTACAGGGTTACTGACTGTACAGAGACCTAGCTAGATAACTACAGGGCTCATGAATGTATAGAGACCTAGCTGGATAACTACAGGGTTACTGAACGTACAGACACCTAGCTAGATAACTACAGGGTTACTGACTGTACAGACACCTAGCTAGATAACTACAGGGTTACTGACTGTACAGATACCTAGCTAGATAACTACAGGGTTACTGACTGTACAGATACCTAGCTAGATAACTACAGGGTTGGTGAATGTACAGACACCTAACTAGATAACTACAGGGTTACTGTCTGTGCAGAGACCTAGCTGGATAACTACAGGGTTACTGACTGTACAGAGACCTAGCTAGATAACTACAGTGCTGGTGAATGTATAGAGACCTAGCTAGATAACTACAGGGCTGGTGAATGTATAGAGACCTAACTAGATAACTACAGGGCTGGTGAATGTACAGAGACCTAGCTAGATAACTACAGGGCTGGTGAATGTACAGAGACCTAGCTAGATAACTACAGGGCTGGTGAATGTATAGAGACCTAGCTAGATAACTACAGGGCTGGTGAATGTATAGAGACCTAGCTGGATAACTACAGGGCTCATGAATGTATAGAGACCTAGCTGGATAACTACAGGTTTCCATAGGGCTCTGGTCAAAAGTAGTGCTCTATGAAGGGAATAGGGTGCCATTTGGGACATAGACAAAAGGTGTGTGGGGAGGGTAACTTTGAATGGCAGTCTACTGTACTCACTCACAGTCACTGCTCTTATCTTGGCTCTCAAAGTCACCTGTCACTTTGATCTGGCCAGTGCTATTTCCCTGTTATGCCAGGTACCTAGAAATGTATGACTTGTCTTGAACACCTGCAAAGAAGCGTCACGATATCGTCTGCCTGCGTTTCCCAGATAGGGCCCAATCATCATGCTGCATCACAATCCTCTTTCTTCCCCTCCACTGAAGCCTGGGGAGGAGAGGAGGATTATGTTTCTAGGGCTGAGAGCCAGCCAGCTAAAACCCTCCCTGACATGTACCCTACTACAGAATCAACACTTAGCCCCGTGTGTTTGTGTTGCCGTCGTAAACCCTGAATGAATAGCTTGTTTACTATTTATGGATACATCACAAGTCATTCATTTACTATATTTAACCACCAGGACTATTATTAAAGATACTAGCTCCTGTTTTTGAATCTGAATACCTATCTCTTGTGAATAGTTGTCCTTACGAACTCCATATCACTGTACTACTGGTTCAGCCAAGTATGTTTGATGAACAAAATACAAATTATCTATATCATTGACAATCTTAGTTGTGCATGTTTCTTACAATGGCTACAGTGGTTGTGGTCAAACGTTAATATAAAATAATCAGGCCAAAATGGTCAATGAGAGCACACTGAACAACCCGGAAGGAGAACCTTAGGGATTCAATAGAGACGTCCTCTCTTCTTGCAGACGTAGAAAGAATACGCACATAGTCAAGCATCTGAACAAATGATCAAGATGAATAAAGGCATGGTTGGATAAACACTGAACCATCCTCCCTTCTAATCACCTCTTCTACCCATCCACTGATTCAACAGAAGCATGGCCAGATATACAGTTTGATCATATAGTTCAATCCAGACTGGATTGACCAGGTTGATTAGTTGTTATTATTATAGGGGACAGACAGACAGTGGGACGGACGGACGGACGGTCCGTCCCCATTGTCGGAGAGGCTAGGAGGTTAGGGGGCGGGAGGGGGGGATTCCTTAGCTGTCTGGCCTCAACTTCAAAGAGTTATAAAAGGGTTCTGATATCACTGGAGCCAGGGAGCCCTCACCCCTCTACCCTCTCTTTCTCAATGCCTCTACTCCCTCTCTTTCTCAATGCCTCTACCACCTCTCTTTCTCAATCCCTCTACTCCCTCTCTTTCTCAATCCCTCTACGCCCTCTCTTTCTCAATCCCTCTACTCCCTCTCTTTCTCAATCCCTCTATTCCCTCTCTTTCTCAATTCCTCTACTCCCTCTCTCCTGGGGGATGGAGGGAGAGCGGGTCTGAGGGGAGAGGGAGCAGGAAGGAATGTTGCCCAACCTTCAAGACCTCTGATTCTATTTTGTTGTTTTGTCACTACTTACAAATAAAAACAAAACCACACAGCATCACCCAAAAATGTGAGAGGAGTCATTGCGTAACTAATGTAAACAGTGTGTGGGCTCCAACCTTCCAATGTGATTATTTTCCCTGTACTCTACCAACACATCCTACAGAGTCTAGAGAAAGGTTGGGTATTAATCCTACAGAGTCTAGTGAAAGGTTGGGTATTAATCCTACAGAGTCTAGTGAAAGGTTGGGTATTAATCCTACAGAGTCTAGAGAAAGGTTGGGTATTAATCCTACAGAGTCTAGTGAAAGGTTGGGTATTAATCCTACAGTCTAGTGAAAGGTTGGGTATTAATCCTACAGAGTCTAGTGAAAGGTTGGGTATTAATCCTACAGAGTCTAGAGAAAGGTTGGGTATTAATCCTACAGAGTCTAGTGAAAGGTTGGGTATTAATACTACAGAGTCTAGTGAAAGGTTGGGTATTAATCCTACAGAGTCTAGTGAAAGGTTGGGTATTAATCCTACAGTCTAGTGAAAGGTTGGGTATTAATCCTACAGAGTCTAGTGAAAGGTTGGGTATTAATCCTACAGAGTCTAGTGAAAGGTTGGGTATTAATCCTACAGTCTAGTGAAAGGTTGGGTATTAATCCTACAGTCTAGAGAAAGGTTGGGTATTAATCCTACAGTCTAGTGAAAGGTTGGGTATTAATCCTACAGAGTCTAGTGAAAGGTTGGGTATTAATCCTACAGTCTAGTGAAAGGTTGGGCATTAATCCTACAGAGTCTAGTGAAAGGTTGGGTATTAGTCCTACAGAGTCTAATGAAAGGTTGGGTATTAATCCTACAGAGTCTAGTGAAAGGTTGGGTATTAATCCTACAGAGTCTAATGAAAGGTTGGGTATTAATCCTACAGAGTCTAGAGAAAGGTTGGGTATTAATCCTACAGAGTCTAATGAAAGGTTGGGTATTAATCCTACAGAGTCTAGTGAAAAGGTTGGGTATTAATCCTACAGAGTCTAGTGAAAGGTTGGGTATTAATCCTACAGAGTCTAGTGAAAAGGTTGGGTATTAATCCTACAGAGTCTAGTGAAAGGTTGGGTATTAATCCTACAGAGTCTAGTGAAAGGTTGGGTATTAATACTACAGAGTCTAGAGAAAGGTTGGGTATTAATCCTACAGAGTCTAGTGAAAGGTTGGGTATTAATCCTACAGAGTCTAGTGAAAGGTTGGGTATTAATCCTACAGAGTCTAGTGAAAGGTTGGGTATTGAAGTACAATAACACCATAGAAAGGGGAACCCCAGGTGAGATCATATTCTTATTTCAGCAAATATACATTTCAAAGGAGATGCAGAGTACTACTCCTGTCTAATGCTGTCATTAATGTAAACAGGAAGTTAGTTAGTTACTTCCTTGTTCCATGGAACAGTGGTGTAGTATATGAGGTGACAGGCACAGCACCGACCTATGAAAACCAAATTGAATTTGATCAGGGCCTCAAATTCAATTTGATTTATGAATAAAGTAACTCAAGCCTGTTTGTACAACCAAAGAAATATAAACCAAAAAGACATTGGAAGACGGCACTCTATCCCCTTTAAAAAGAGCAACGTTGAGAAATTAAACAATTTAGTGCAGCATTGATATGCAGGTGTGAGATCTGTGGATCTACGTCCAGACTAACCAAGCTATGCCGTACTACGCAATACCTACGCAGTAGCCAAATTGCATTTAATCCCTCTGTATCCACACAATTCATCCACTCCCTACACAGAGCAAATTCAAAGTCAACAGGAAAAACAAGTATTGGCTAGATGAGATAAAAAGGTCAGAAACCTTACAGTAGTGTGGTGCCAGGACAACAACCTCTCTCTCAATGTCAGAAAGTCAAAGGAGCTCATTGTGGACTACAGGAAACGGAGTTAAGAGCACGCCCCCATTAACATCAACAGGGCTGTAGTGGAGCGAGTCGAGAGCTTCAAGTTCCTCGGTGTCCACATCACTAAGGACATATCATGGTCCAAACACACTCACACAGTCGTGAAGAGGGCACGACAACGCCTCTTCCCCCTCAGGAGGCTGAAAAGATTAGGCATTGGCCCTCAGATCCTTAAATAGTTCTACAGCTGCACCATCGAGAGCATCTTGACTGGCTGCATCACCACTTGGTATGGCAACTGCTTGGCATTCGACCGCAATGTGCTACATGGGGTAGGCCCCAGAAAATTGCCAAAGACTCCAGCCACCCAAGCCACAGACTGTTCTCTCTGCTACCGCACGGCAAGAGGTACCAACACACCAAGACTGGAACCAACAGGATCCTGAACAGCTTCTACCCCCGAGCCACAGACTGTTCTCTCTGCTACCGCACGGCAAGCGGTACCAACACACCAAGACTGGAACCAACAGGATCCTGAACAGCTTCTACCCCCGAGCCACAGACTGTTCTCTCTGCTACCGCACGGCAAGAGGTACCAACACACCAAGACTGGAACCAACAGGATCCTGAACAGCTTCTACCCCCGAGCCACAGACTGTTCTCTCTGCTACTGCACGGCAAGAGGTACCAACACACCAAGACTGGAACCAACAGGATCCTGAACAGCTTCTACCCCCGAGCCACAGACTGTTCTCTCTGCTACCGCACGGC